>NC_069085.1:19160143-19462324 GCF_947172395.1 Bicyclus anynana
TAGTACCTTTTATACTAAAATAAATTGTTTAAATCATATACCTACTAAGCTTTACGTCATTATATTTTACTCTATTTTTGATAAGGATTTAAGTTTAGTTAACTTAAATCCTTATCAAATTAAATTACCTATTTAATAATCACAAAGATATTACCTATAGTGATAAGATTTGCCCTTATCACAAGGGTATTACCTATAGTGATAAGAATTAAACTATTTACGAATTAAACCTTTTTCGTTTTAAAGTAGGCTACTCACAGAACACTAAACTCCTCTACTACTCGTAACAGAAAAAAAAAAAATTACTTTAGTCCCTAGAGACTGAAATGCTAGTTTAGCTCCGCTGTGGAGTGGTAATATGAGAGTCTTTTTTAGCAAAAGTAGTGAAAAAATTGTTTTTACATTTTTTATCAATTCGCGTAGGTAAAATATTCGTATAATATTATGTCAGACCACAATACTATGAGTATGCATAAAATGAAACACACCATTTTATACGTCAAGCTATCCTTTCAAATGACAATTAACAATTTGACATTTCAATTGTCAAAGTCAAGTCGAATTCCCCGCGCCGCGATGCAAAAGCGTCGCTTTCGTTGATTTGGTCTAAACTCAAAATTATTGTTATTCATATATTTACTAACTAGTTAAAGTGAGTGATAAGTGTATAGTTAATAGAAAAAATGTTGGTGCTATTTGAAACCCCGGCGGGGTACGCAATATTCAAGGTAATTCTTCACACGTGTTTATTCTAACCTATAAACCACGCACTAATTTGGTATGATTTCCAAAAAATACGTATAAATTACTTATTTACTTTATACTATTTACACCCACTGAAGGTAAAGTTTATTCTAGTGCTAAATGTGTACTATAATTAGTGGGCTAACAAGAGATTTTGGCAAGTTAATCTGTTGCAAATTTTATAACATTTATAGTCAGATTGAGTAGGTATTTTAAACTATGTAAACAAACAAAAACAGCTGACTCAGGTTTGCTCAACATTTTATCATTATTTACGAATATTATCATGAAATAAAACTTCCTGTGGTAAACAAATATTTTTTTAATTTTATATTCCTATATAATATATCCTGTTATTTATCAAACAGATAATGCTTCACTTATATTAAGGGTTCCGTAGGCAATAAAGAACTCTTATAGTTTTGTTTCTTTATTATGTAGAAGCAAGCATAAGGTTTCCTCGACATATTTAAACACATTAATCAAAACGGTTTTCTCGGAGGACGATAAGGGTGATTGATTCGTACGTTTCTTTTTTGGTGACGGAAACAATAGCAACGCGGAATAACTGCTCCGGCTAGTACCAGGCTCCGGTTCACTAATTTTCGTACTAAACTAAATAAAATTAATTAATTAAACTGATAAAAAACCCGACTGCATAAATGATAAAAAAACTGAAAAGAAAAAAAAAGCTCAGTCCAGAAGTGTAGAAAACAATTAGAAAACAGTCGGGACCTATTATATTGAATAGAATTTCGTCTACATTTTTTATTAGGTCCCGACTTTAGTTTGATCAATTTTTATATCATTTATGCCGGGTTTTTTATATTTTATATTTGTTTAATTAATTTCTTTTAGTCTATTTTAGGTGTTTTATAACTACACTTCATAAACCTCGCACCTTATAGTCGTCCGCCTCGCGTATTATGTATAGACTTAATTAATATTAGAATTAATAAATAACGTTTTCCTAATTGTAGTTTTTTTAACATGGCCATGATATACTATTTTGAAATTCTCACAAAAATCCCTTGAATTTGATTCGCATGTTGAAATATTCACAAAAAAAAAAACTTCACCCCGATTCTATAGCGTCTCACAGTCGTCTTGTTGGTTTTTTTTTTCTAATTTCACCTATCTAAGAACACTTGGGTTATTAAAACAAATCTAACGTTATCTGAATTACGTAAACCCGTTCAACGGTTTGGAAGATATGAGGTAATAAAGAATATTACATACATACATACAAGATACGCGCGAAAAACATAACCCTTCTTGCAGTCGGGTAAAAACAGTAAACAAACAACAAATAAACTATAATTAACAATAACAACGAAACGAGAACAAAACGAAATAACAAAAATTACAAGGGAAGAAAATACGCACGACAGACTGGATTTAGTTAAAGAATCATTAACGAATACTGATATATAAGTAGGAGTATTAGTCATAGACAGCAAATAAAGTAGTGTTCTGTGCTGTGAAGTGTGAACTGTCAAATGTCAAATCTTCTTTCACTTATTAATACAAAATCAAAAAAATTATCATAGTATATGGTAATTCTGCAATAAATGAAAGGTTAAATTCACATTAAAATAAAAGAAATCATCGTTTTAATTACAACTTCTTTCTTCTTTTGATATGAAAATACGACATTTATAAAATAATTAACGTTATAATTTAATTTTATAAATGCACATTTAATACCCATAAAACTCAATATCTTTATTTTTCATAATGGTTTGTGACTCATGTCTGCTTGGGTTCTTTTTATGTCGTTTGTATTGTTTTTGTGAAAACTCTATATATTTAACATAGAGGAATTAGAAATGGAAATGGATCGCACCCAAATGCAGCAACAAAATTGTCTGTCGTTTTTGAAGGGTACGAGGTAAACTCAGTCATCGATAATATTTACCAAAAATAAATAATAAATTATTTAACAAGAATAATATAATCTGTACACAGAATATTAAATTAATGGATCGATGTTTTGCTGTTTGTTCGTTCGTTAGAAGAATAGTATCTATTTTTCTTTTAGATATGCTTGTTTTTATTACAAATTTATTATTTATTATAATTATGTTTTTGATGACCTCCGTGGCGCAGTGGTATGCGCGGTGGATTTACAAGAAGGAGGTCCTGGGTTGGATTGGAGGTTTTCTTAATTGGACCAGGTCTGGCTGGTGGAAGGCTTCGGCCGTGGCTAGTTACCACCCTACCGGCAAAGACGTACCGCCGAGCGATTTAGCGTTCCGGTACGATGCCGTAACCGAAAGGGGTGTGGATTTTCATCCTCCTCCTTACAAGTTAGCCCGCTTCCATCTAAGACTACATCATCACTTACCATCAGGTGAGATTGTAGTCAAGGGCTAACTTGTAAACAATAAAAAAAAAAATCTTAGATTGCATCATCGCTTACCATCAGGTGAAACTGAAATCGAACGTCACGTCATCTTTTAGTGAATTAGAAGTTGTTGACCATTTTTCATGCCATTGAACTACTTACTACACAAACCGGAATGATTAGGGAGTTTTTTCAGTCGACGAAAACGATTACAACAATGAAACATCGATACGATATAAGTATACACGCGTTAGATCGTTGATTGATTGACAGAGAGGTAACGTCTTGCGAGGCAGGTCCTTCTATAATTAGTCCAAGATAATTAATTAATTGTATGTGAATCCGGGCTCAAAAGGGCTAGAACCCAGAGCCGTAAAGCTTATTATTAAAAATAAAATGTATGTAAATCGAAACGAAAAGTGTCGCTTAAAAGAACCTTTTTGAGTAGTATTATTGTTGTGTAAAAAACCTAAAGTTGTGGACTATAGTACTTATGAGAGATACTACAATTTTGTGTAAAAAGCTGCGATGGCTTTTGGAAATGCTTTAATAGTCGTTCATTTATTATAATTATGGTTATTCATAAATAATGGGTTGATATTTGGTTTTGTTTTGGTGAATAAAAAAGTTTGATTATCAAAATAAAAAATACACTCACAGGACGAGGAAGCAATCAATTCACAATTATTTCAAATAGAAAACTCCCCATTCAGTAGGTAAATTTTCATGGATCCTTGCTTACGAAACGTGTACCCCCATTTTTATGTCATATCATATACATAGACTGCCTTTGAGTCTCCAGTAGACCCTTGGCGGTCTACCTGGACCACCTTGGGAATTGATGCTCTAGAGCTAGACTGTAACTGTAAACTGTATGTAATTTTCAAGTTTCATAAGAAAGTACATAAATAGTTTATATTAATTGTTCCTTTCTTTATAGTTACTTGACGAGTCAAAGTTATCTGAAATAGATAATTTGTACCAGGAGTTCAACACACCCGAGGGAGCAGCATCTGTGTAAGCAAGAACATTGTTATAAAAAGATATTTAAGACCAGTTTTACCACCTTCTGTTATGTGTTGGATAATCATAAATTGTATTACTTGTAATGTCAAATGATAAAGACAAAACTTTGATAGATACTTGGTAAATAATTTGGTAAGAGTAAATGTTGAATTTAATTTTTATTGTAATATTTGTTTCAAATAAAGAGAACACTTATTAACATAAAAAACACTTATCAGGTGGTGAAATTGGTCTTTCAGCCTAGTTTGGACTATTTTAGCATTTTAGTCAAGTAGCATACTAAACTATTTGCTACAGCTCAAAATTTGTTCACATTTTGTTTGAGTACAGTTCACAAGTGAGTGGTGGTTTGCAAGATGAACAACCTACTACGCAATAAAGTATGAAATAAACTGATTCAGCTAATCACAATTGCTATAATAGAAGAAGTGGATGAGGAAGTTTGTGTGATTAATAAAAAGAAGCTATGTGTATGATGAAAATGAATATTTTGTAACAAATTTCTTACTTAACTACTTTAAATAGGTTTATTAATTATATTAATATCAATGCCTTGATGTTACAACTTATATGGATGTCAACCTGTTTTAACAGCCTACTACAAGGCCAGGCCTCTCCTTAAAGTAGAGGGGAATCCAATATGTTTATATTTATGTAATTTACTCTGGCTTATTACGTTTTATACTAAAACCATACTCAATGTGCACTGTTTACCAACAAACAAATTAAATATGAAGGTACATGTCATTTCATAACTTATTTATTTTAAATTATATATCGTTTTTTATAAAGTTTTATTCAAAATATTTCACACTATAAAATTCACTATATATCTAGTTGTTATAAGCTCTTTAATCTTTATTGGTATTAATCTAGGACAAGTTAATTATAATTTTTAGTAGATGTGAAATGACTAGCAATTTCTAAAATAAAAGAATTTCATTGGAATAGAATAGTTATATAATTTTTGATTAGTACAGACATTTTATTGAAAAGATATATTGAATAAAATGTCTGTTGATATTCTAAAAAGATATTTGTATAAATAAACTAAAGTGACTGTCTGTGATTTCAAAATATGTCTGGAATGGTTGATCCGATTTTAATGGGACTGTCACTAGACGATAGAGGTAGCTTGATGTGTCTTTTTTATTATGAAGTTCATAAAGTCTATATTATTAAAATATACCTTTTTTCACAGAGTAAAACTAAAAAATTTCATCAAATTTGAAGACACTACAGAGGCTTTAGCTGCAACAACTGCAGCCATAGAGGGGAAACTGTCAAAAACCTTAAAGAAAGCCCTCAAGAAACATGTCTGTAAAGATGTACAGGATCAGCTGTTGATCGGCGACGCTAAGCTCGGCAGTGCTATTAAAGAAAAGTTTGACTTGCAATGTGTTTCAAATTCAAATGTGCAGGAGTTGTTGAGGTGTATCCGATCACAGATGGACAGCTTGTTGACCGGCTTACCGAAGAAGGAGATGACCGCCATGGCCCTCGGTCTGGCTCATTCCCTGTCCAGATACAAGCTGAAGTTCTCTCCTGACAAAATAGATACAATGATAGTTCAGGCGCAGTGCTTGTTAGACGATCTAGATAAAGAGTTGAACAATTACGTCATGAGGTGCAGAGAGTGGTACGGCTGGCACTTTCCTGAGCTCGGGAAAATTATTACAGACAACACTTTATTTGTTAAAATTGTAAAGTTAATGGGTACTAGAGATCATGCGGCTAAAACTGACCTGTCTGACATTCTGCCTGAAGATTTAGAGGAAAAAGTCAAAGAGGCAGCTGAAATTTCCATGGGAACAGAAATCTCTGATGATGACATTGTGAATATTCAGAATTTATGTGATGAGATTATAGCTATTACTGATTATAGAACACATTTGACTGATTATCTGAAGGCGCGTATGATGGCCATGGCGCCTAACCTGACAGTGCTGATCGGGGAGCACATCGGTGCGAGGTTAATAGCTCACGCTGGGTCATTGATGAATCTGGCCAAGCATCCAGCTTCCACTTTACAGATATTTGGTGCAGAGAAAGCCTTGTTTAGAGCATTGAAAACTAAAAAAGATACTCCTAAATATGGTTTGATATACCACGCTCAGTTAGTCGGTCAGAGTAGTACGAAGAATAAAGGCAAAATGTCGAGAATGTTAGCTGCTAAAGCTGCACTGGCAACTAGGGTAGATGCCTTAGGAGACGAGGTATCATTCGAGCTGGGGGCAGCACACAAGGTCAAGTTAGAGAATAAGCTGCGACTGCTGGAGGAGGGGAATCTTAGGAGAATCAGTGGCACGGGCAAGGCCAAAGTCAAGTTTGAAAAATACCACAGTAAATCGTAAGTTTTATATATTATTTCTATTCTTTTCTTGCATTTATACTTCCAATTACTAGTATATTTTTAATTTTCTTAATTTTAGTATTTTCCCTTTTTCTAGCAATTATAGAGACTGCTAAGAATAGGTATCATCATTTTAGAATGGGTCTGGATTAACCCAAGGTTCTTATGTCTATGTTTGGCCTCTACAGGCTGTATAAATTATGAAAATCTAATTTTGTACTAAATCTGCATAAGAATTTGCAAAGCATCATAATATCATAACATGTTAGGAATGTTAATTAAGTAATAGTAAATTAACCCATTTTCCAACATTCACACAATATTACACAAAATGTACATGTACAGTTTATGTGAAGTTGTACAAACTCAGTGTCAGTAAGTACAGTATAGCTTATGTCTGTACAGTGAGGTGCACGAGTACCCCGTGGCTGCCGACAGCACGCTGGGCAAGAAGGCAGTGAAGCGAGAGCACTCTCCCTCTGAGGAGGGGCCCGAGAGCAGCAAGAGGATCAAGTTGGAGGAAGAAGTTAATGATGTGAGTAGTTACCATCAACTATCAATAGTTACCTCTTAACAACATTTTAGATTTCTTTTAACACGCTTATATTAGCTTCACTTGTAACTATGTATGTAAGAAAATCTTGGAATCTTAATTTGACCCACTCGCGCGCTCTGAGTTCTGATGACAATACATGACTAGCTAAGAAACCTCATTACAAATCCAATGTGGCGGCCTCCCCAAGATGGCGGGCTGGATGTTTGAAATCCACCCCTATGATATGGATATCAAATGAAAGGGTTTGCTGTCAGAAATACGAAAAAAAAAGTAGTCACGTGACTTAAATCCAATATGGTGGACAGGCCATCAGGCATATTTGAAATGGACCCCTATGGTATGGGTATCAAGCGTGTACTTTAGTTTTAGTTTTTAAACGATTTTGTTCTTTACAATTTAGCATTTGACCTCGATCGGCTCAGCCGGGGATCGAACCCAGAACCTCTCTTCTTCTTAAATCCAAATCCACCGCACATAGGCGCAGAGGCCGTCAAATATTCTATATACAGGATGTTCCGTATTTAATGGATAAAACGCAAATAGTAGATACACCAAAACCAGATAATTATCTATAACTAATTTGAATAGTTTCCAAAAATCCTTAGGGTGACCAAGTTATATTTTTTTAATTACCAATGTATTATCATACTATTTTTATAAATAATGTTTCATTTGTTTTGAACAAGAAGCTTTGAAAACAATAATTCTTTTTCTTTCATTAGATGGCTTCTTCTTCTTCATTAGATGGCCCTATTAAAAAAAAGCTGAAGTGTACCATCATTTTAAAAACTTGTACACTTATTGATAGAAAAATTTAGAAATTCCGAAAAAAATATAACTTGGTCACCCTAAGGATTTTTGGAAAACTATTTAAATTAGTTTTAGATAATTAGGTGATATATCTACCATTTGCGTTTTATCCATTTATTACGAAACACTCTGTAGATACTTTATATTTATGTTTATTCTTGGAGCGGAAGTATTGAGGTTAATCATATAAAGGACAAGATACTTTTAACAAAGATATTATGTATTTCTAAGAAAAGATTTAATGTCCTATAATATAAACACTTTTAAGTCTTTTCAAAAAGAAAAAAAACATATTTCTTAAAACGAGTGTTGTTTGCGAACAGGTAAAACCCAAAAAAGAAAAGAAAGTAAAGACTGAGCCACAAGAAGATGAGGTGGATGGTGTAGACAATGGAGATACTTCGAGCTTAGAGAAGAAAAAGAAGAAAAAGAAAAAGTCTCTACAACCGGAAACAGCAGAGGAAGTTAAAGAAGAGATCAAAGAAGAAGTAAAAGAAGAGCCTAAGAGCGAGAAGAAGAAAAAGAAAAAGCGACAATCGCAGATGGAAGAAGATTAATATTAGAGTACATGTATAAAGAAAAGCATAAGTAGATTCATATTATTTTTTTTAAACGAAATGGAATGTTTTTGTAAACTTTTATAAAATTAAATTTGATAATTCTGTAAATTGATTGAAGTAAAATCTTAATGTGCCAGAACTGATATGATATACTTACTGTTTTAAATTTGATTTACGTGAGTATACGTATGTGTTGCAGCCTTAGTAGTTAATAGTTCAGACTGAAGCCAAAAGGGTAGTAGGTTCAATCCAAACTTTGCAGTTATAGAATAACTGTTTTATACTTATTTGTATACTTTTGTACTATGGAATGTATAAGACAGACTTTAAAACATGTTCCTTATTTACCTATAAAAACAATTTTCAATTTGTCATTAATGTGCGCATTTCAGTATGAAGTATACCTCTTTATTTAGATATAATTTGTTTTAGTTTTAAGAAAAAATGTTCTCGATTATGAGAATTTTTATTAAAAAAAAAATCAAAGCCATTTTTGCATTTTATTTAATTGCTTTGAAATTATAAATTATCCACACGAAAACGTAAAACTAGACCCAATATACATATAACCAGGCAAACAAGCAAATTAATTGATTCATTTGATTTTAATTTTATATGTATAGGTAGTTACATATAATTCTCCTATCACAATGGTTATTGACATACTCTTCGAACCGACTTAACCGATTTTAATGAAAAAATAAGAATACCTGTAAGTTACGAGTCTGAGAGTAGGTTGTTTGATACCCTGATGTCATCCATCTCTAATGGAAAAACAACGTTAGCCGGATCAGTTAGTATTAGTAAACATAGTCTTCTTTTTTTATTCTTTACAAGTTAGCCCTTGAATACAATCTCACCTGATGGTAAGTGATGATGCAATCTAAGAAAGACGCGGGCTAACTTGTTAAGAGGATTATGAAAATCCACACCCTCCTCAAAGCCGGGGATCGAACCCACGACCTCCGTTTTGTAAATCCACCGCGCATACCACTGCGCCACGGAGGTCTTCAACAGTATAACAGTAGGTAGGTACAGTATTTGTACTGCGTAAGTGCCTGTTTACTTGGTTCAGCCCACAATGGGCCGGGATAGCCGGGATATATATCAGCGTCCACGTGTCAGCTGTCCGGGCCGCGGCCGGCGCGTCCATTTGTCCGCGTGTTGACAGCGGACGCGGACGCTCGGCGGATAATCCGCTCCCACGTCCTAAGCTCGGCACAAAAACGATGTGCTGATTTCCTTTCCACCTGTTTCCTCAAAAACAACAACGGAATAGTTAAGAGCAGCCTATACCTAACCTTAATAGATCTATTGCAATAATTGTTCGAATTGTCTCGTTGGTCTCCAATCCAAGACATGATCCTCGGTTCAATTCACGGCTCTGAATATAAATTAAGCTTTTCTTTTTTCTGAAAATCCTCAGTAGGTAGACAAAAATTCTTACCTTGCGAGTTGGAATTTGATGGTGTCGTGTCTCGGAAAACATGTTAAGCCGTCCGTCGCTCCCAGTCAATATCATTTACTTCTGATAACCTACAACAGTCAAGCAGTATCACCATAAGCTGGTGGTAGGGTGGTGGATATAAGCTACGTAAACGTATGCCTACTCTACTTTATGGCAGACCGTAGAAACTGCTGAAGTAGGGCTCTCTGGTCCTGTAGTTATGGTTAATCATTTTGCTTATAAAAACCATGCATATTCATTGTTGTACTGTATCTAGATAAACCAGAGTTTGTATCACGCTATGTGAATTTCCTTTTCTTTAGGACGGCTTACCTTCATCTAAATTTCATTCTTCGCCACTGGTAGGTAGGTTTTTATTTTTATAGATCCTTGACTTGCCTATGCTCGAAACTCGTAACCGATAAATCTAAGCCACGTTGGCTTTCTCAGCTCTCTTCACGCCGGATTATTAGGTTCATCTTCAAGATTACAGTACAAGTAGGTCAATCACATGGCCAAGTGCGGAAACGGCCTAGAAGAAAGAAGAAGATTACGGTTGCAGAAGGCTCAGGACCGGTGTTTGGAAGACTCTGCAAAAAAGGCCCACGTCCTGCAATAGGCATCCATTGACTGAAGTGATGATGTTGATGATGATGTCACGACGCTTATCATCCAAGTATGTCTCAGGTTGACAGACGCAGTGACGCATTGTAGGATGTGATCCTTGCATGCCTTACGAAGTGTTGCTCTTTTAGACGATGGTTTTTCACTTAACCTCTGTGCATTAAGCCTTTAGCTTGTTCCCTCTCTTGTCATCTAGGTAATAAAACCTACGGTCTTTTCAATATTCCCATTAAGCACACCGATGAGCCGAAGTAGTTGTTTATACAATACTTGTGATTGCGTGAATCCGCACACAATCGCGTATTTTAGGGACAATGGCGGAATACACGGCATTGATAATGACACGTTATTGTTGCGGAATTAAACTGCGTGTATTCATAGCGCCCATCCCTCGCATAATTAGTGTTTAATGTTTTGTTTGTCGGACAATGGCGCCCGTCGGTACTACGCCGACAATATTACATTAGCGTGCACGGGTCGCGGGTGATCAGCGATTGTTCGGAGCGCTATAGCCGGCGGCAATTAATGCGCATTGATTCCGAGTATACAATTACAATACCTACCTACAGACTTGCAGAAACTGTGCTAAACATAAAATACTAAGTAGATAAGTAGGTACGTCCCAGGTTGCAGGACTATTGCTACTTAAATTGTAGATGCTCGGGAAAACGGACGTTGGAAGAGAATTCTATAACTTCGCAGTGTAAATCTAGAATGACAAGCTAAAACGCTTGGTCCCTACGAGTTCAGACAACATTACTACGAGTAGGTAGGTATCGTTAGGAGCAGAGCAGTGAAGGGAAATGTTGGGTTGGTTGTTGGGAAAACGGGAGAAGTTACTCCATTTTTACAGCGATAATACTGTAAGGGCTGGATTAAAGAGGTCTAAGGGCGGACGAAGTCGCTAGTATGGAATAAACATGCGCTTGACCAATATCTCATCTCAGTAGGTAGATAGGTAGGTAGGTGTAGGTAGATGTGGCCAAGGTGGAACGCGCTGGCCTAGAAGATGCAGCAGTATGCACTCTTTTTTAAAGATGCCCAGGTTGTAAGAATTAGAAAATACTGACTTTGGGTGACAGTTCCATACCCTAGCCATACTAAGGTATAATAAACGAAGAAGCAATATATCACACAAAGCTATAACGTATAGTAAATGTACCTAGTAACATTGTGTGCATCGCAGGCAATCACGGGGTGAATTCGTGCATACAGTATGTAATGAAGGGCGGTCACCCAGTCTCCGCGAGGCCCCTGAGACTCAAAGCGGCCTGTAGTGGCGCGTGAGGCCCGAGTGGCGAGAGGCCCGGCCGAGCGTGGCCTGTCGCATGACAGCACAGCCAGCACAGCGCAGCTCAAAGCGCTTCACACAGAAGCTCTCGACTCCCAATTGCTTTCTCGGGTTCGCTGATATCGTTGGACGCTGTTTTCACTGGAATAAATTGGTGAAAAATATTGTAATTTAATGTTTAGTTTTAAAATTATTCTTGGTTTCATATGATAAAATCAGCTATCTTAGTAGGTATGTACCTACCTACTACTCCTACCTACCCGTAATCAATGATTTCGGTGCCGTAACATACGCTTACATTGGGGCTAATTGGTAATGTGTGTATTTTATCATTGGTAGGTTCAATGATATCTATACTTATAATAAATCTGTAGAGAGGTCAATTCTGTACCTGAAATATATTTACAAAATAACTATCACTCGGTGATTAGTGATCGATACTGACGCCAATAATGCAATCAGTAAATTTTTTGTCTGTCTGTATGTTCCTTATAGAAACAAAAACTACTCGACGGATTTTAACTTGGTACAATTATTCTTCATACTTCTGGGCAGGTATACGTTTAATCACACTACGATTAATAGGAGCAGAGCAGTGAAGGGAAATATTGGGAAAACTGGAGAAATTACTTCATTTTTACAGCGATACTGCTGTAGGTAATGGCTGGATTAAAGAGGTCTAAGGGCGGACGAAGTCGCGGGCGGCCGCTAGTTAAGTTATAAAAAGCCGTTGGGTAGGTTTAAAACCGTTTAGTAATTACCTAATCGATCTATGAAGGATTTTTCCACATTTGAAGGAAATTGGTAAGTATTTAGAGCAATCCCAACTGCACAAGAGACTTGTCTCGTTTACATTCATCGAGTTAATTATCTATTAATTCATCTAAATAACTTGTATGATTAATATTGTAGATTGTTTTATTAACAAAGGTTTAACTCTCCAGAGCACGTGGCTATTAATGCGGCTTAACAGGGAAGGTAAGTATAAATGAGGCTTTCTATATTACCACGAGCTTAACTATTAAACTCAGTAAATTACCTTCAGTTTTAATAATTCTTAGTTCAAAGGTTAATCGAGATAGGTACGTACCTACATGATATAAAAGTTTATATATACATATAATATACGTGATACTTTGCGTGGATATTGCTATAACACAAGAAAAGTCAATGCACGATATAAAAAAAGAGGGGTGGTAAAAGTTTTGCGTGTCTGTCTGTCCGTGACATCGTAGCGTCTTATGCAATAGGTCGATTATGTGTAGGTACATAAATGTATTCTGTGGTTATGGTACGTTTTTTCTTTGAAGTTTGACGTGATTTATACAATAAGATGGTGATCCGAAAACCAATACGTATAGGTATAGGTATCTGGGATTTCTATTAGTATGATGTAACAGAAGGTGGGAGAAGTAAAATAATACTTTCACTGTACACAAATTTATTCGATAACAATTTCAGCATAGCTTCCGCTATAATGTTAATATTACACGCTGATGGTAGTTTAAGAATGAATCTGCCAAACAACCCTCTATTTTATAATATTTTGCAAAGTTAGTGTCTACTGTTGGTAACAC
The DNA here is from genome assembly GCF_947172395.1 of Bicyclus anynana. Classification (NCBI taxonomy): domain Eukaryota; kingdom Metazoa; phylum Arthropoda; class Insecta; order Lepidoptera; family Nymphalidae; genus Bicyclus; species Bicyclus anynana. The sequence goes on from NC_069085.1 coordinate 19,173,479, forward strand.
GAATATGTTAACAATACAAGTATGTTTTAATAATAGTTCCGGAGTATTATTATACAAACCAAACGTTATAATTCTATCTAAAACACATTAATTAATTAGAGGAGATTTATAACAATCGTAAAATAATATTAAAATATCGAAACACAAAGTTGAGAAATTAAATACAATATAAATCATAACGTGACGTCATAATTGTTAAGAGTAAAATAACCAATGATGAATTTATATTATGTAAAATAAATAATTATATTTATATAAATCATTAATAATAACCTCTACACTGTTCGGATTGATAATCATTGTTAATTAATTAAATTTTACTATAATAACCGGAAGTCGTAAAAGTATGAAATGGAATGAAGCTACTATACGCTAGGCGGCGACACTTATCTATACGAAATAGGCGGGAAGCAGGTACTATTTGTAACAATTAGCTCAACAGAATTTCTTAAAAACAAAATGTTATTCATACTAAATTTCAATTTTATTTTGAATACCTATTCTACTATTTACGAATTATGCCCCTATTCAAGATGATTAGCGTACTACTAGCTACGTAGTTCGGTACATGCGGAGGTCACCAGTGCTCGGAAAGAATGAAATCAAAATTCAATTTTGAATTTTGAATGAAAACAAAAGGCAATTTCCAATCTGGTGCCGGATTAAACCTTTTAAATGCATCGGCTTTGACAATCTCCATCCTTTGAGCTTTTGAATATTCGGACTTTGATTACCCTCTACTTGCCTGTGCAAATCTAAAGCAAGGAATACGAGCTCAGAGCCTTCTAATGCTACTCAGCTTTTACCGATGTCAGGTAGAAGAGATATTTTTACCCCGACGTAAAGAAGGTCGTTATTAGTTTGACGTGTTCGTCTATCCATCTTTGGCTTTGTAGCTTATAAACTTAGAATACGGTAAGTATTTTGAGCTTATAAACAAACTAGCGGACGCCTGCGACTTCGTCAGCGTGGAATTCAATTTTTCACAAATCCCACGGGAACTATGGATTTTCCGGGATGAAATCTAGTTCCATTCCAAATTTCAGCTGATTCGCTACAGAAGCCGCAGCGTATAAAGGGGGAACAAACATATAATCACACATACACAAACTATCACCTTTAGAATATTAGTGTGATGGACTGACTAGGTATGATGTAAAAATTAAAAAAAAAGTAAATGATCTGGATGGTTCTTTGCTATACCTACCTAATAGGTGAAGATTAATAAGCTAATCAATAGATTTATAGAGATACGCATATAAGAAATTCTAGCTACCTGCTACCTCAATTCATGACCAAGTCCACATCGAATGTTCTGTAAATGCTCTGATATCCAAATCACACCATGCGATGGGTACCTATTTCTACATTCTAAACTTAACACGGACGAAGTCGTAGGCACCAGGTAGTTTTGCTCGCTAGAATTGACCATGGACATGATTTCCTATATCAAGATATTCCTGACGAGGTATCAGGTACGAATCCGAGTACACAGCTGTCTACGCTTGAAATTGAACATCTACACGTACCTACCTACATACCTACCTATTGAACAGTTAATTAGTATTCCATAGTCTAGTATCATATTCTGTCTATAGACATGCTGTCGTTACAAGTATGTCTCCAGCTTAACACTCAAGACATGTTGAAATTATAACATTCCCGTGTACCGGCAAGTTACGGGGAATTACACGCATTCATCATTACCTGCTACAGGGGAGGCTTAGGGGGGGGGGGGGGGGCTCGACATGATCAAAACGTATGAGACACTTGAGTTTCATATCTCAAAGTGAATTTCATGTCTCAAACTAACGCTGAAACTTGCTTCTGGCTGTAAGCAACCTGAGTCGATGTGGTTGACAGTTTACCTCCACAATTTATTACTCGTATGACATGTTCTGTTTATATTCACTACATAAATTACTAATTAAAAATAGTTTTTAATAGGCCTACCTAACCTTACAAACACTTCTGAAAAGGCGTAAATATTCAGTTCAAGACGAAATGAAGAAATAATTATTTCATCAGAGTAAACAGCTAGTACCAACCTTACACAAAGTGAGCGAATAAAATCAACAGCAAGCAGTCAGCCTTTAGGCCTTAGTTGGTGTCAGTGACCTCTCCCTGCTCGGCCCAATGACGTTGACAGTTGACACTCAAAGACTCAAAGCGAAGGCCTCGAGGGAGCGAAGAGCTTTGGCTCTGAGACGCCTGTCAAACTATCCTACTGAAAATCGCCGTCCGAAAATAATCACTTTGCCCGTTGTTTTAACAAATAATCATGTAACTTTGATTACTTGAATTAATTATTATTAACCAAAAGCTGTAGATTCTTACCTGGGTGAATGTTTCACTTCGTAGCGATCCACTTAACCAATAGGGCTAAAGTACTGAGGCAGTAACATAAATTATTTTTTTAATATTACAGCCAATCAAATTATTACGTCGAAATGAATCTATATGAAACTTTTTAATCTGTAAAATGTGCCAAAGGAATATACACAAACATTAAATAAGCCTACCCAAATGCCTTTGCCTTCGGCAAATGATGGGAGTTTCACATAGAGACAGAAAACAATACTGTCGCGGAATCTTATATTCCGAGCATTTCTTTCGTCAATAGAACAAAATTATAATTTAATTATTTACATTTCAAAACCAATTTACAAATTGTCTCGGCACAACATGGCGGTAACAGCCTCAATAGCTCAACGGTAAGGGCGGTCGGACTCATCACCGAAGGGTGGTGGTTCGATCCCCGCCCCGTTGGTCTATTGTCGTACCCACTCCTAGCACAGTCTTTCCCGACTAGTTGGAGGGGAATGGGAATATTGGTCATATTATAAAAAATATGGCAAATATTCTTTTTAAAAAAAAAAAAAAAAAACATCGCAACACTGAAGCAGTTCAGCTACAAATCCCCGGCAGCCTCCCTGCGGGTAGACAAATAATTCCTGTCAGATTAAATAATGTCAATAGACGAGAGCCGGCGGCTGTGTGCCGCTCGCCGGAATGACGAATAAAAAACGTTTTTTTTTGCGGCGGATTCATTTCGTAAGATTTCGCAATTCCGTGGCCTATCTCTGATTGTTTCTCTGTTTACTCGTACTTGAATAAGTCGAGAGCTTCGTCTAAGAAGCTTTGAATAAGGTTTTGAGGGTACTTGTTGGGATAGTTTATTAAAACGCTGCAATAGAATGACTCTTTCGGCTCTTCATCAACTACAATGTAACTGATTTAACTAATGCAGTGACAATTTATAATTTAGTTTACAAAACCTAAATAATGCAATAATGTATTTTTAACCCCCTAAGCAAAAAGGGGTGTTATAAATTGGTGTTGACCTGTCTGTCTGTCAGTCCGTCTGTGGCACCATAGCTCTCAGATGAATATCATATCAGATAGATTTCAATTTAGTTTGTTTTGGAAAGTGATTTACGTGCGAGTGTTCTTAGGGGTTAATAAATTAAAGTAAATAAACTTTTTAAAAAAAGATTTTATTTAAATGCTCTAAAAAGAAGAAAATGTTTTTTTCTTTCAAACTTTTTTTAACTTATAACCTCATTATGTACAACTTAAATGATAATAAAAGCTTGTCGCGCAATTTGAAAATAAACTATTACCAAAATAAAAGCTTTTAAAATGGGGAAGAATAACCGAATGTCTGCAAATATACTTAAGTCGGGTCTCAAATTAAATACACTAAGCATTGAAAGAGAATATTGATGCCTTGATTGAGAAAATAAATAATAATTTCATGAAAATTTCATTTTCAAAATTTTCAATTTTATGTTATAGATCATGTTTACGTGTCTAAAACATTTTGCGAATTTTAAAATTCCAGGTTAAAATAGCATGATTTTCTTCGGTTTGAAATTCGGCATTTTTATTCTTGAAATACCTTTTGTAAGAGAATTTACATCATGAAAGATTATTATAATGTTTTGAAATGCCTTGTTACAGATTCCTCGAGCCCGTCGTACTTAATTTGGTTCACGTCTCTGTCACAACGTGTCGGGTCTTCATCTCTTGAATTGTCTAATCTGTTGACAGATATTTTATTCTGTAAATACCTTGTTGAATTAAAAGTTGACTGCTAATTTCAAAGCTTCACCTTGTAGACACACACTCTCTAAAACAATTTCCTACGTTATGCCGTAACCTGTGCCAACTTGAGGCATAACACATTGTTTTATGTGCTTCTGATTTCTCCTGTAACTAAAACTTATGACTTAAACTTAAGACCGATCACAGCGATGCTGTCTATCAATATAATTGTGGCAGTAATGAACTACATCGGGCGAGCCTATTACAAAAAATCGGATTTTTAAACCTTTTAACATCGAACCGAAAGCTCTTAGTACAAATACGCCTTTCGCCAAAAAGGGATAATTAATAGTAAAGTGCGGCCGTCAAAACTACAAGCAGCGTTGAACGTGCTTTAAATCTAACAATGAAGTGAACTAAGTGCGGGTCATTAGCAGTCCTTTCAGTTTAACTTCCCTGAACCCGAACGAGCTCCGCTGGCCGACAGTTACGAGTAGTACAGCCAGGTGTGTCGATTTTCCGGGACGTTCCGATTTCTCTGTGTCGAGGGCGCGTATGATTTACACCTTTACCGGGATGTCGAATGTTCCAATTTTTCCTTCTTATTTGCTTTGATTTAACATTCTCAATTGGTATATAATATTGATGAGTCTTTGGCAGCTACATTAGAACCACTTCCGGTTCGGTTAGGTAAGTCCAATAACCTAAGTTTTGTATATTACGAATCAATCATTCTGGTGCTACTCTGGTAATTTATAATACTACCTGACGCCGCGCGGTTTTCCCCGCGTCGTTCCCGTTCCCGTAGAAATACAGGGATAATATATAGCCTTCCGCGATAAATAGGCTATCTAACACAGAAATAAATTTTCAAATCGGACCAGTAGTCCCTGAGATTAGCGCGTTCAATCAATCAAACAAACAAACAAACACTTCAACTTTATAATATTAGTATAGATAACAACTTTGTTAATAACAAAAATATGTATATAAAACTCTATATATTATTATTCCAGATAGATAATATGAATCTACTCTTACAGACTGAAACTGCCCAAAAGCACAAAAGTCTTTTCGCTTAAGTATTCACTAAATCGAAAACTGAATTAATGACGATGCACACTGCAGACGCTTTTTCTAAATCCTGGTTTTTCGTTGTTGTTGCTAACCCAGTTACAAAATCAAAATCCTGATTATTTGAACCTTCTATTTCGAAGTTAGTTAAGAACACAACAAGTAACATGCGCCCGGCGACCGGCGCCTGGCCACATGACGAGGACTGAACGGCAACTTTATTTTAGAAATCTACGTACTTTCAGCGAAAGCTAAACAAGGTAGCAAGTTGCTTAAACCTGAAATACGACCGCTTAATTTGAAGCTGAACTTTGATATAAAAGGTTTTAGTTGAGCTCTAATAGTTAAACGAAAATTCAAACCGCTATAGTTTTGAGCGGCGTAGCGTGCTTGGAGGCCATTATCAAAAGTATCAAGATTTCTTATAACAGAAAGATTTTTGAAGAACCTATGAATATACGGGAATTCATTGGCTTTTCAAACAAAGGAAATTGAAGATTACATTTTACATTAGCTTTCACACGTAAGGGGCCCCTCCAGTCCGGGGGTCCCGTATTATTGGTACGGCTGATACGGCGGTACTGCAGCTACTGTAATAATGGAAGGTCGTCTTTTCAATCCTTGCCTGTTCTTACGTATTTTTGCTAGCTTTGCAATGACAGCTAACACACGTGCAGTGTAGGGTTCCGTAGACTAAATGATTTAAACAAACCCTTATCATGCAAAAACACCGATAGTGATACATACTGTCACTATATCCAAAATAACTATACCTACTGTAATGTAATATTTTCAGTTTAGGTAGGTAGGTATAATGTTTCCATTAATATTGGTACTACTCATAAAGTGGAATATTTTGTTAATAATGTAACAAATATCCAATTATAGTTTGTGAAGTAAATTAATTTAATTTATATCGCAGCTAATTAATGTTTTCATACTCTTAGTTGTGATATTAGTTACATACGCGGGCGTAAATTGGCGTTATTATTAGTGGGGAGGATCGGAATACATACGGCTTCGGCTTAGTGTTACTTGGGGAGTTTCGAGTTACGCAACCACGCCCGAACTAGCGAAGCGATCGCTTGATTGGTTTGCTCCTAATAAATTGATATTTACTAATCAATCAACAGCAAAGTGTCAAATTGACAGCTTCTCTGATGCAGTTTTTTTATGCAAATAGGCTCCAGTTTCACCATGATTTAACCTGATGGTAAGAGTAGATACAATCTAGGATGGTCACGCTTGCCTATAAGGTGCCTATTCTTTCTTGTTTTAAAAATACCCAAGTTATATGACTCAGGAAATACACGCTTGGGAAGGGTATTCCAAACCTTAGCCAAAACAAGAGAAAAGAAGACGCAAAGCGTTTTGTACGATTCCTAGGGACATCTACAATTACGTAGGGATAAAAACTTACCCGTCTTACTTATGTGTTGTCAGTTCGCAATATCTTGCTTTTTAATCGATAGCTCATGTCATGAGTTTGAATCAATAAGCTGTAAATACTAGTTTCGTCCACACCTAGATCGCTTAACAGATTATTGCAGTGCAAATAATTTACTTATGTATGTGGTAAACATAGCTCCAGTAATAGCTGACTGTAAAATAGTTTCTGCTATACACTGAGCTTCATCTAAACGTTCTCCATTAAAACTGAACAAACCCCAATTCTGTGGTCATCGATACTGAGTCTGACATACCGTGGACTCGCTTGTTTAATTCCCCAAACAGGTTACAGCAACAAAACTATGCAAACTAAATTAAACGATATTGCTGTAGGAATAAGTGCGATTATCGCTTGGAACAGTTTGTGGATGGCGTGTTGTGGAGGATACACACATTAAATACCCGGATGCATCCCGGATACAAGTGATAAATTGTTTCGGATAAGCTTTCAAGATATCTTTGTACACGCTGAGCTAACAGCGCTCCGGGGCACGGATGTGACCTGCTGTTGTACTAAATTGTAATGTGATAAGGTCAAATTCTGATGTTATGGTTTTAATAAGCGACTTTCAAAAATTAGGAAATCTTAAAAAAACGTTTTTCCTGGATAGGATAAGTCGTAAGATTATCCATTCCCATCTTTTTTTTTGATTTTTCGTAGGTACTAAAATCAAAATCAAAAAATCAAAAATCATTTATTTTAAGTAGGCTCAGTTTACAAGCACTTTTGACACGACAGTTGACTATTTGTAAAGATTCTACCACCGGTTCGAAAGGCAGGTTCTGCTGAGAAGAAACCGACAAGAAATTCAACAGTTGCTCGTTTTAAAAAAACTTACAGTATTATAATTTACAATTAATGACAACATTATATTTCTTATAGTTTTACTTCCTGTGTGAGGTGATGAAGGTGAAAGCTGATCCAATGGCCTCCAAGCGCCTTTATCTTTAAGGAACTCATCAATGGTGTAGTATACGAAAAATATGTGTGCACAGGACCAAGATTAGGTAACTATGTTCTTCACATTCTACGTTTCATTATGCATGCATATCGCGGATGTATAAATACACACCAATATACAAAGGCTAAGCAAAGGCTAATTTAAGCTATAAGTCGATTTCACAATTCATCGAGCATCATCGGTCGGCAGAGTTTTAAAAGCGGCAAACAATTGGCTGCATCTTCTAATTGCTGCCGCCTAATGAATAAACATCCTCTTTCTCCCGCTGCTTGCCAACCGCCGACCGAACGATATCGCATTCAATTAGATCCCTTCAGTCTCATGACTTTCTAACTCGAAAGCCAAACTCTCGGCATTGGTAATTCGAATGGACTTTAGAATTGAATGTCTGTGATTTTACCGCAGATTCGTTTTTCATTTATTTTCAATTCATTTCTTTTGTGATTAGATTATTGAGATTGCGTCTCGAGGCTAGAAAATCATCATTAAATTTTACTGGTACATTTGAAGAGGCTCTGGCAAGGGTTGCCACGAAGCTAAGTGTATGGCGATGTACAACTGAGGACATAACTTCTTATATTATCCTGAAAAAAAAATTGGGGGGTTGCTTGTCTGGAACTTTATAACCTCCCAAACCTGCCGACTGCCGTGGCCCATGGCTCAAACTCTAAAGTAGCCTAGTAGTAGGTAACAATGATAGGAGAATGGTCTGACAATCCTTTAGGTTTTTTAAATTAAAGCTTAGGTCTGGTAAACGTGCCTTGCTTCGTTAATGTTCAGATACTTATACCTAAAAATACTTTTGAAAAGTAAGTACATACACCTATTTATAAAACAGATTGTAAAATGTAAACAAGGCATCCTAACTCAAAACAAATTGCAACCCGGCGCGAGTCTCCAGACGCATAAAGAGAGGATTTCCTTTACGAATGCTAACGAATAAACTTTGCCTACACTTTGGGGAATTTCCCGCCACGGGCGGGGCGGGGGGCATCGCTTCCACAATATTTCTTATTCCAGCCATCGATGCCTGCAGCTGTTACTGGTGGTTTTCTCTAACTTTCCATTTGAAAATCTAATTGGTAAACTATTGTGTCAGAAATATTATCGATAATCCTATAAATAGTCAGTCCTGGATTAACCTATAAGCTATATAAGCAATTGTTTAGGGCATACGTTAAGGGGGCATCAGAGCAAAAAAAAAACAGCACACGGTTGTTAAAGCAATATCAAAACCCGCGCGTTTTAATTTGTCGTTGATAAATATTCTTTGTTTTATATTTCACATAGGTCTAGGGGAAGATTGCTTAGGGCATCAAAGTATCTTAATCCGGCACTGTCCGTAGTCCGTGCCAATGTTTACTTTAATAACTTATCTGGCAGTTATAATTAAAATGTATAACGTTGGGTATCGATGAAGATATTCCCCTGTAGTTCGTGGGCCCCTATCATTACCTCTGATAACGAGTCTCAATTAGATGAGGCAAAACATTGTAGGTATTTTTCCTGCGGAATGTTGCACTGTTATGGTTTACAACTAAATATCAGGTGGACTACTCTCAAGTATTAGCACAAAATCAATCGGAAGTTGTATGCAATGTGCATTCGGTTACCTACTTTTATTTTACTACAGTAAATTTACAAACTATTATGAAAAAGAAGTATTTATTATAACCGAATGAGAGATTTAAAAAGAGATTAGTAAACACCCAAGTCGTAGCAATGAATAATAATCAGATAGAATGTGGGGGTCAGGGATGCGGCGGGAGGTCAGGGGTCAGGGGTCAGGTCGTACCGCACCGCGTCAGGCGCACCGGAGCGGAGGCTGAGGGCCCTCGCGCGCCCGACCGCTGGGCACTGGCGGACTTTTCATTATTTCTGTTTCAAATGATGCTTTTTGAGGTGCCATTTGCTTTTGGCTACTGACTGATACATCTAAAATAATACGTTATTCAAGTTAAAATCATTTTAATCAAAGATATTATGATCGCGCGTACTTGCGGAGCCCACGTATTATTAAGTTTGACTTTACTTTTTTTTAATTAAGAATACAATAAGGAACTTAAGCTAAGTTATCCTAATAACCATACAAATCATGCCCACGTGGAATGATAGCATGATTTGTACAGTTATAGATAGGTAATTAGGATTTGTCTATAAGTAGAGCGCAGCCGCTCAAGGTGAGCTTCATCCAGCAGATGACGTCACTGGAGTGCCCGCACCTGATCCGATAGTCGCTACGCAGTCAGTGCTGGTTCAGGAGGCTTTTTGACATTGGCCGATATTTTCAACGGCACTTTACTAAAGCAGGTAGCACCATAACCTGACATTACGATTACACGTCATATTATATGACGGCATTGCTCAGCGAGTTGTGAAGCTGAAGTGGCAATGGGCAGGCCATGGTGCATTTCATCCTACTCAAGTTAGCCCGCTTCCATCTTAGATTGATGGTAAGTGATGATCACTTACCATCAGGTGAGATTGTAGTCAAAAAAAAACATTGAATGTGGCGACCTCGGACCGGAAAGCGCAGTGTTGGTCGACCCCCATTAGGTTGACCGAGGACATCAAGCGGGTTGCAGGGAGCTGGCGGCTCGAGACCATTTTGTTTGGAGGTCCATGCAAGAGGTCTATGTCCAACAGTGGACGTCCATCTCATTATCGCGGTCAGCGTTGTGAACTATTAGCTTAACCTCCCCCCCCATTCTGAGCTCAACAGTGAGCCGAATATGGGTTGTTAATGATGACAACTATATCATTTAGTAGGTACCACAGAACAGAAAAGGGTAGGTATAGAACACAGATAACATACCTACTTAAACTTGTTTCTGAATTTAAAGTCACAAACATTTCAAAATAAACCCTATCAAAACGTTTTGCGGCTTCCACTCGAGAAGTCGGTGCCTTTATTTTGGGGCACTCATAAAATATGCAGTAAATATTGAAGAGCTTCACTCAACGAGCTAACTCACGACGCCCCGGAGAGTTGGGAGAGATGTGAGCTGCGTTCGTCGCAGAGAGAGCTGGCGAGCTCGTCCGGAGGTCATTGAGATATCCATCAGAATTATTGGTTGAAGATATTATATTGACAAAGCAAATTCCATGAATTTCAAATACTCACGAAATATATCATAGATCTTGCTTTGTTGGCCTAGAGAACAGAAGCGAACAGGAGAAAAGGAAAGGATTTAGCGATTAACACACAATTAGAATTAACACACAATAGGAGTGTATCTGCGAACTTCATAAAATAAGGAAAACTTGCTCCCCACAAACACAAGACTACTGCAGTCTTTGCAATAATATGTTTCAAATCAAAAAAGGTGTCGACATTGAGAATTACTATTCATAATGATAATTATTTTTGAGGACGTATCTAACATTGTAAATCGTTTCTAAATCATTGACCATGTAAAACGTTTACCTACACTGGTTTTAAAATCCTTGGGTATAGCTAACCTAAAACTAGTGGATTATTTGTAATCCACGAAAATCACCCGCAATTTTCGGATCTCTAATTACAAGCCGCGCTGTAATTAAAACCCATAACACCATTATCGTAATAAGCTATAACTGTCCGCCCGCCCCGGCCGCGGCCGCATTACAGTAATAGCCCATTAGTGGCGATGGGCGGATGAGAGAGCGGATAGTCCGCCGATGCTAACTAATGCCACTATTTTCCTCATATAATATTGCGTGCGAAATCGGGGTAAAGTATTGTTAAGTGCCGCGCCTAACACTAGCGCTAATAGGGTTGCCAGGCGTCAGGATAAAGTCGGACGAAATTAGAATGATATAGACAATCAATGATAATATTATACTATAGATCGGTTACGTCGTACAAAATCACCGCAAACAGTGATCCGAATTTAGATACACTACTGAGCGTACACATGCACAATTTTGTCTTTAATTCCCTTATATATTTATGTATATATATAGTTTTTAGACTTCCTGAATACACTAGACTAATCAGATCCCCATCTGTTTCATCTTGATTATGACGTCATATTTTTAGCAAACAAAATATCATAAAAATTAATTGATACAAAAAAGTAATTTCGGTAACTAACTGTATTGCAAGTTATGAGTACAACTCATAAGTTAAGAACTGACTAAATAATCTGATATCTCCATACGATACTCCTCTAAGTGTGTCAAGTTCGGATCAAGTTATACTCGTGCTCGTATCTTGCTTGTGCGGAACTAACTTAGTGTAACTTAGTAAAGTGTATTTAGGGTCAAACTGTGTGCTCTGTTCATACATGGCTTGCATCTTAGTTGGTATCTATATAGAATGCATGAATCTTAATTATAGTGTTGTGTACAATTCGTCTATCGTAAGTTTGATGTTAGACAATGTATTGATGATTTGATGTTATTTTTTATTTTAATTTCTAAAAAGGTTTTTGATTTTATACGTAACCCAATTTTCACACAAAACTCGTTGCTCTAACGCCACCCAGTTTACTCAATCATGGTTCAAAACTTACTAAACACTCATTTTATTAGCTATTAGCGTTATGTTCTGCAAAATCAAGTGGATAATAGAATCGGTTCAAATAAAATCCATGTTTTTTGTTAAATAAGTTGCTTAATGTTTAGATTCTTTCATTTATTTATTTCTCTTTTTTTAATTTTTAACAAATGTTAAACATACAAAATATACGAAACACTTTTAAAAACTCATAATAAAAATTAACCTCCCGATGCGGGACCTTTAAGTGCCTAAGCAACCGGTGGTCAGGGTTCCAGAGTGAGGAACCTCCTCACAATACGGGCCGTCTCAAGAATTACTGCCTTCTGTATCCGACTCTTGATCCAACAGTTAAGCGCAAGCTTCTTAAGGTGTTGGTCGAAGCTTTTCGCTATAAGACTGAAACAACTATCGGAACAATAGTAGTTGACTCAACATTCCACATGCAGGTAATCTCGTGTTGCTCAAAAATATTATTACTACTTTGAAATAGTTAATAAATTAAAATATAGTATGTATAATTGTGTACATTATCATTACTGGCAAATGAAGTCCATTGCTTGAACACGAACAATAACAGCGTTAAATTTAGCGATTGTTCCGGCTCATTGCGCATTCTGTTTCATGTGAATGTGAGATTATATCGAATTCGCGGCACAGCGACACGCGCCGGGTCTGTTGTGTTGTTGTGTTGTTGTGTTGTTGAGTTGTTGCCGCGACCCGCGACCAAACAACGCGGGAATTTAACTAACAACTTACAAATGTACGCATTGTATATTTAAATCCAATGCATTACAAATTGTTTTCTAAATATATGTTAAATAATCAGTGGCGTAGCTAGGCTTCGGTGTAAATAAAAAAATGGTTTTATCAAGTAAAATATTAATATAAAATTACTTTTAAAATGCTAAGCTACTTTATCATCCAGCTCTTTTTCGTGCAATAATTTTTTGACCATTCTCCATAAAAAATCTTGACTCGAACTCAGAATAAAACGCATAATTATAGAATCATAGATGAATAAATAAAACGCACACATCGCTATTCATCAAGTTGACAACGCTGCTATCCGAATATGGGTAATTAATTGATGAAAGAACATAAATTTGGACAATGTAACTTTCGTGGCTATTAGGGCATTTACAAACCTGTTAAGTAAGTTGAATTTCCTGTGGAGTTAATAATTTTTTGACCTCAGGATTTCCATTGTAAGTGTTATAAACCCAATACTCACCATTAGCTTACCCAGAGCTTACCTACCACGCTGGCTGATATACTTTATGTAAAAGTTTCATACATTTGTTACGTTCAATTGAGATTAATTCATAGAAAAATTATGCACTACTTATATATTTATTTTATACATATATATTTATGATCTACAGTCATCAAACAAAATTAATATGAGCTGGTCAGACATAGTAAAACTCAATAAGAAAAGCTATAACTACATAAATAGACAGAAATATAGGCATCAAACTTAATATTCCGTCATTAACTGCGGAGTTTGAAACGAAGAAAGTTCGTGTTGCAAAATACATTTCGTTTTGAAAAAGCTCTCTGCAAGTGTGTCAGCAACCTTCACCCCGCGGTTCGAGCGCAGTTTATGAATATTGAGGGCCCTCAGCGTTTCGGGAGGTTCCGTAGTTTAAGAGTGCATTCACTCCCTCCGCCTCCCGGCTGCGCCGCAGGCGAGCTGCCTCGACACGGTTTTAGCTGAAAGAAATCCGATTTTGAGGCTTTTAGCCGTCTCTATCAGCGACTAGGTCACGCGTTATTATCTTTCACGTGGAGCTCAATTTGTACAGCCTTTTCAATACGTTTCGCTCGTGAAGAGGGTTTATTTTTGCAGTAAGAAGTTTAAGGAGCTCGTTATGCACGATGCATGCTCAAACTACTTCTAAAAGGTGTTGTATGCGTTCTTTATCGTACTACATTATAACTCGTTGTCAATCGATATTATATTGTGTTAGGTAGATAATACATAAATGCTATGGGCTATATTTAATTAAAGTAAAATATCAAAAATAATGGTAATAGGAAATCTGCCATAAAACATCAACACTTCACATAAAACATTTATGGAGCTGTGAGGCTCCTTCTGTGTTTTTTGTGTGTTCCTTTATCCAAGCTCTGCCGATGATTAGTGAGGATACGGTTTAATATGGTAGCAGGTTGGCTGGTATCGGTTTCTAAAAATAAAATTTAATTGACCTTGCTGGGTCGAATTTAGGACATTATTCAGTTAAACTGGCTGTACCCTACACTATTTTCTGCAAAAATTGCAAGAGGGTCATCATCGTGTGCCTTTAAGTGAAGTCCTGCATAACTTGCTCATTTTCCGTGGTAAATAACTGTGCAGGGAGATTTCCTGGCAATGAAAAAGTATATTGTGTGAACGAGTGTCATATTCCAGGTAATACGATTACTTTGTCTTCTCGTTTCCTGTTTGCCCCACCCGGGGTACCTCTGACCCTGCAGATGGCGGGGAGGAGGGGGGGGGGGGGGATAATAAAGATTAAAGCGCATACACGTTATTATGAAAAGCGAAATTTTAATTTGATCTCTAACGGCGACCCATCTCATTTGCAAGGTTGGAGGTGCTCGTCGTTCCGTCGACATATCGTTCGATTGTGAACGTTAACATTAAAGTCATAAGGTTGATATTTATAGAAGATTACCACTTTATGAGATAATATTGTGTTGAAATTAAAACTGGGGATTATTATAAAAGTTATTTAGTATAAAAGGGTTAAATGTAATTGAAGAAATGATATTTACCTACATCATATTATAATATGTTGGATCTATTTCAGCCACAGCTTTGTTTTGTAAGCTTTGCTTTATAATTACGAAGTTTTGGTTCCGCTTTTATACAGCAATTTGGCGATGAAAAGATAACTGTAAACTGTAAAGATTTTCGTAAGTTATTCAAATAACTCATTTTATTTTGACGTATCCATTTGCCACCTTAAAGCATCATTGAAAAAATTACCCCTAAAAGTTTTTTAACAATATCTCCTACTTTTTGTAAGAGAGCTCTAAGCTCTTACTTTTTTATTCAAACTCTCGTCTAGGCTTATGATAGGATAAGGCTCACACCCCCAGAGTAAGTGCTAAGTACACCATGCCATCAACTAGTTGCTGCGCACCAATCGTCGATTGCATCATCTCTTAACGTCGGGCGAGATTACAGCCTCAGTGCTATAAAGTATATGACTTGATATTATCGAGTATTTGATACTATTGTTCTCTTGGTCATTGCGCATTGGTCTGTGCGCGTGATGTCTAGTTAATGTTGACTGTGTGTCATAATATTTTAAATTACAGATGTACTTAACTAAAACAATAGTTGACCATTTAATATATTTCGTAATTAATCGAATTTGTTTAAATTTTATACTTTTCGAAACGTTTTTGTAGAAAAAGAATCCATAATTATTTTTTTTTTTTCCTGTCTGAGTAGGTGCCGATAGCTCCCTGCGGAACCACTACGGCGTCACCGGGGGGGGGGGTTGGGCGAGCGCAGAAGCATCGCCTGATGTGACCCGAAGGCTGAAAGAAAGATAGAGGACGAAACGGCTCTCTAAGGGCGTCTCCTATGAGACTCGGACCTCGGCTTAGAAGGCCATTCTGGAGGAGGTAACCGTGACCTGAGTGAATCAGTCCGGACGCCCCCAAGATCGTGAGTTAGAAAACCCACGTCCGGGTGACGTTAGATATCGGGGACCTCGTCTTCGCCGGCGAAGACGCTGTGTAGCTTGTGATTGTGTTACCTGGGAAGCATTGTCGGTTGTTATGTCATCGTCTGGATCGTAAAGGACGTTCTTGGGACGCCTCTGCTTGCAGTTAGCGTTTAGGTTGGGAGTGTAATTGCAGGCCTCAACCACTAGTTGGTTGGGATGGATGGCAGCTCTGTCAAAATAGTTTTGAGAGAGCTGTTTCATGTACTTAGCTATTGTCGGTAATTCTAGATCTCTATGGAGGTCATTATTGCGTAAAAACCACGGCGCGCCCGTGATTTGACGCAGAAAACGATTCTGTAGGGTTTGAAGCGGCCTAAGGGTCGCTTTGGGACGGTGGGTCCATAATTATAACATGGCTAGAGGCAGGGATAGGTCGAGTTTTTTTTAAATGCCCAAAATTAAAAAACTGCGATACGTAAACACGGTATATAAAACTCAGAAATAAAAATATAAGGTCTAAAATTGTTGGCAAAAATGTAAACTCCCACTAATTTATTAGCCCTAAATATGTCCACAGAAACTTGGCAACGCATATTAATGAGGAAATTCTTCGTGACTCAAAAAATATTATGGTCCCTTTTAAAATATTATGCCTTGGCAATTATTAAGTGGATGCATTATAATTGAACTTTTTACGTAATTATTATTAGCCACTACGGCTGACCTGAGTCTGAAATTAATCTATAGGACCTTAGGTTAATTTCAGACTCAGGTTTCCCAAACTTTTTCAGCCACAGATCCCTAGGAAATCAAGCACAGTTTTCACGAACCTTCTAAATAACATAAACAGCAAAAAAAAATCTGATTAGGTATTTATTTTAGTTATTACAGATTAAAATAGGTATTTATAACTGTTTATTATGAAAAATATGAAAAAAAATAATGTGAAGGTTGGTATTGCTTTTTTGCAACTAAATCAGTGATATTTAAGTTGATGTTGCTATAGCGTGCAAAGCATTTTTGTTTTTTTTTTGTAAGAAATCCTTTCATTTGACCCCAAACTAATTTTGATACAGGGCTCCTCCAAGGCACGCTACGCCACTGGTGCTGGTACACCATCAAGTTTAATATCATCTGCAAAAAAATCCTGTTTCTATTCAATACATATCTATAGTTTAGGATCGTTACGGATCTCCGACGGATCTTACAATACTTTCGCGAGTCGCGAGACTCGAGCAAGGTAACTCTCGACTCAGTTTGTTCGGCGAAAGGTCTCAATCTGCAGTAACAGTAAGCTATCGAGCAGCGCTTTAACCGGTTCTAAGTTAAATTGCGTTGTTACTTAGTTAGCGTAAAGCGTTCTTAACAATTCAGCCCGCTGCGACTAGCGAGCACGTGACCTAATTAACTACGAGCGGATTTCAACGATTAGCATAAGGGCCCATTCACATTTATGGGACTTAAGAAAAAAAAGAAGAAAAATAAATTTATTAAAATTCAATACTGTGACAGCATGCCTGCCTAGCCTTACCCTAACCGCTGGCCTAAAAAAAAGTATTATTATAAAAACCAAACCAAACCAAAAAGTATCACAATATTTCGGCCAAACAATATCTGTATAAAGTTCTGCCTAAATTCTTTGTGTTGCCGCATGCGGTGACAAACATTGGTATTTCATTCTTTGCTCATAAGAAAGTATTATTTGTACCCGCCTGCAGCACCACAAAGAATTTAGTCTGAACTTTATAAAAATATTGTTTAGCCGTTTGGGCTGTAGGGCGTGCCAAAGAAATGGACATACATACACACATATATAAACATACACACATACATACGCTCGAAAAACATTACCCTCCATCTGACGCAGTCGGGTAATAAACGTCAAAGCAATTGACAAAATGTCATTTACCTACATACATAGAATCTCAATATCGTTAATGTCAACTAGCATTCGCCAAAGATAGTGAATTAGCATACCATTAGGTACCTATTGCTAACTGATCAAAATTACTAACTAAGTAGTATGTTAGACACTGTGATTTTCGTTAAAGATGGACTTTACGGTATACGAAAAGTGCGGTTGTTGTTGATTTGATGGTAATAGCAATAGATGTCTAATAGATCAAAGATAGTGAATAGGCAGCCTGGTGTTTCAGATGTCCTTGGACGGTGGTCAATCACTTAATTTACAAAATTAATATACAAAAGGAAAAAGGAAATCTTAAAGGTTTTTTCAGCAAATCTCTGAGATTAGGACACATCCTCTGAGATTGATATTAAACAGTCGCTTGCCTCCCTTAACTAAATACGACGTTTTTAATGTAAATCACGGGAAGGGAAAAAAGTATTGTAATTTTAAGGTCCAGAAATTTCTGCGGCATCAGATTTGATTATGGAAGAATATTAGCAAGTTTGGAAACTTTGTAATTTGGTTTCCGTTTATTTTTTGTGAAAGGAAAAGGCAATCTGTCAAATGAAACGGTTGGTTTATACAACGAGGGATGAGTAGCGAATTCGTAACTTTATGGTGTTCGTGCTTAGCCACTGGATCATCCAATACTGGATTTTTATCTGGATGATTTGGTTTATGATTGATCGTTTTTAGTCTTAAATAATTAAATCACTTACATCCTAGAGGTAAAAATAAGTACATTTTTTATAAATATTTAATACTGTTTTGTATACATTGTTAAAAATTAAATAAAAAGGACATATAAATAAATGATAGAAATTAATAGTACTGGTAACATATCAATTAAGATAAAGCATGCGGATTTGCCTGTAGTGTAATAAACAAATGAGTTTATATCCCGGAAGTTAAAGTTCTTAATCATTAATATTCAATAATATTCATTAATTCATTTTTCACATTTGACGCATTATTTATAAAATATTAATTTTATTATGGAATGTTTAACTCGTTTGTGGCTTTTGTACAAGACGAGAGATGTCCGCGACTCCGTTCGCGTGAAATTCGGTCTTTCACAAAATAAGTTGGATTTTCCGCAGTAAAATGTAGTCTATGTGTTAATCTAGAATATCTATTTCCATTTCAAACTTCATCCAAATAGGTTCAGTATTTGCGGCGTTAAAGAGTAGGTAGAGCCGTGATAGCCTAGTGAATATGACTTTTGCCTCCGATTCCGGAGGGTGTGGGTTCGAATTCGGTCCGGGACTTGCACCTCCAACTTTTCAGTGCATTTTAAGAAATTAAATATCATCAATAAAACATCGTGAAACCTGCATACCAGAGAATTTTCTTAATTGTCTGCGTGTGTGAAGTCTGCTAATCCGCATTGGGCCAGTGGTGGACTATTGGTTTAACCCGTCTCATTCTGAGATGTTCGAGCTCAGCACTGAGCCGAATATGGGTTGATAACGATAACGAAAGAGTAGGTAACAAACATACGCATAATAACTATCGCTTTTATAATATTAGTGTGATTGCTGTACGTGTCAACTTACATACACCAGAACGGTACAGTCACCCTTGGCGCGACCTCGCGAGTGCTGAGGGCAAGGGTCGTGGGATTGCGTATTCGCAGCGCGTCGGGTAATGGTTGTTTAATGCAGCCTCAACAGCCTTTGTCTGGGCAATTAGCCGCGCACGTCGCCCGCACTGAATAACTGATCTTACACACTAGTTTGCTGCCATTACTTATTTGGTTACTGCTCGTAAAATGTTTCACCTAATGTGAGTGTTTGTTATATTAATATTCATCTTCTTCTTTAAGTGCCTTCTCTGTAGAGGTTTTCTACATTGACAAATCCCTCGGCAGATGGCCGGCTGGAAGTTGAAAAATATATTTTACAACAGGGATTATAGTGATATACAGTTGACGAACTTTCGACGAAACTTCAATGCGGGACTTGAAAATAAATGTATTAAAGTAAATGAGCTGACTTGAAAAACTTCGGTTAACAAGAAGTGTTGCAGAACTAATTTATGACTATGTCTTAGAAGTGTTTCAGACCTCAAGCCACTAAGACGTATTGCACTTAGCGCTTAATAAGAGATTTCCAATATCCATTAAGCGAATCTTCGCAGCCATTAAGGGTAAACTAACCTCCTCCCACCCTGCACTCCGTTGATTCATAATGTTCGATAGACACTGACGGGGCGCTGTATGAGACGGATGGCTTTCATTTCTTTCTGTGCATCAGTGAAATAGGTTGCAATAACAATCCAGGACATAGATTCATCAGTAATTAGTGTTTTGTGTATCGGTCTGAAGTTTCTTGTCGGATCAGCTCAGAAAATCTTGCCTCTATCTTGGCAACTTCGTTAGTAACACTCCTGATACGTGGGCTGGAGGGCCTGTAGCGATGAATGAAAAACCCACCATTAATGCACCTTATTTCCCCGCACGCATGATCATACCAGCGCAGTCTTTTCCCTCGTCGCCTGCATATCATGGGAAGTGCATTTAAATAAGGATGGAGGACATTTGCAGGCACATGTGACTTGCTGATAACCAATTTAATATTTAGTGATATACCTCATACCTACGTATCCGACACCTAGCACGCACAAATCAAACATTGTAACAATCTAGAAACCAGCAGCATAAAGGTAGGATTTCCTTTACTTATCTCCTGCCAGGTTTTCTTGCAACATGAAACAGTAATCTATCAAACGAATTACAACTCGCTTCAGTGGCATAAAATCCAGCACGGTGCTTGAATTGTATCAAGCTTGCTCGGCTCGCGGATAGGCCGCGGAGGCAGCGACACCGAGTGCGCAGTACGTCGTATCGTTTAGAAGCGATTGCTTATTCAGCGGCGCCGGCTCTTAATTAAGGAGCAGACGTGCGTAGCTTTAATTAGACAATACTCGCGCCTCCACACCACTGCTGCGCGTTCGCATTCACACACGAGACGTCATGTTTCATGACCGGCATGTTTTAACGGCCCATTATCGCGCCAGGTTTCTTTGCTTACAATAGATTTCAGAGCGAGGAGGCTGCTCCAGTGCGGATTGGCTTGCTTATGGTTATGTTAGAAGTGTGAGAGGTGACCTTTGCTTTATGCATCCACAGCCGTGGATTCGATTCACAAAACAGGTAATTATTTATGTAATAATCATTTAGACTGCATCGTTGTTAGTATTAAGTCAAGATAGCAGACAATTATTAACTTGTCGATAAAGATGGTGCGCTCAAAATGTTAAAAGTTCTAATTATTATTATATTAATTTCTGCCTTCAAACATCATTGCTGTTATTCGGCACAGAATATATGTACAACTTCGACATTTACAAGAATATGAAGGAACATGACGCGCACTGCTCCTGCAGTCATTTCAAACTGACAGACATGGTTCAAAAGGGCCTACTTGACTTAAGCTAATCTTTATTATTTGACTATTACAGGATGAGTCCTTGCGTAACCTACAAAGTGTTGCTTATATCAGTTGGATAATTTTTTGTTCCAACAACTATTATTGTAAAAAATATCTTTATTCAAACATGCTCGTAAATAGGCTTTCCATTACTTCCATTGAGTTGGTACATATAACCCGTTACAGTTTATCGCTCGGTGTCGGCGCGGTGGAATGGAAACGCGCGCGGGCGGAAGGCTTCGCTCCGCAGTACATACAGCCTTCGCGCACTTATCTCACATTACGCGTTATTGCGGAGATAGTGGCGTATGTATTGGGTGGGACGGAATGGGAATCGGGAAAGCTTTTTTCCGCTATACGTGATTGTGTTTGTGTGTGTATCTTGTAAGTAAATTGTGTTTAGCTCATACTTTTTAAAATTATATTTTAATTTCTTCTTTATTTTTAAAGGGTTTGTTTAATACTGAATGTGTAATAGGAACCACATTATACATTAGAATTAATTATTATTAACCGCTATTTAACCTAAACATGGTGTTATATTTATACTAGACCTAGCTAGACCACTATCTAAATCTACGACAATAATTTTAAAATTTGCAAGCAAAAAAATACATCTTTTTGTAGCGCAGATTGTAGTAGGTAAGTGATGAAAAAGGGCGTCAATTGTTTTGGTCCACTATAAAATAAATCTAGCCGAAAATGGTCCTATAGTCCCAGAGGAGGGTGGCTGTTTACAAAAGGAACAAAGTCTACCAGATATAACTTGCAGAGCGCCATGAAGGTACCAGAATTGCTCTCCCATGATTCAGCCCATATGACATCAGCGGTCACCAGCTGCGGGTCCCATTTAGCCACCTGTGATCTGACCTCACCTCGTACATCTCATAAACGATTAACGATCGATTTGGAGTCAGTTTACAAAATGGATATAAATCGATTTTCCGCTCGTTACTTTAAACTGTAGGCTCTGTGTTGCGTCGCGTCAAATGTCAAGCGAAAATCGCGTTTATTCCCATCGCACAAGAGCTACGATTAACATCGCATAATACGTTATGATAATGGGATGGGATTTTTTGATAAAGGTAACTACCCGCAATTACGGTAAAATAGAGCGGATGTTTGGGAAACAACGGGAGCGGTTCTTTTCAGGTTTTACGGGAGATTTTCTTCGGGTTCCGTTGCATCATTATTTTGAGTCTATTTTAATGATCCACTACAGGGTCAGGCTTCAAGATACTTATGATATTAACCGGGCCCAAGCGACGAGTTGTCATACCACCAACCTGCACTTACATACTGATGTTGATACAGCTAGGCTTGTTTATTTAGCGTACTTTCACAGCGTAATGTCTTACGGTATTTTATTGTGGGGCAAGGCTGCCGATATACAATCTATATTTGTACTTCAAAAAAGAGCAATTCGAGCAATATATCAATTAAAATCACGCGAGTCCCTTCGTCAAAAGTTTAAAGAAATAGGTATACTAACAGTAGCCTGTCAATATATATATAACAGTATAGTCTATGTAAGACAAAATATTAATTTGTACAAACGAAAAGGAGATTTAAACCCACGTCTTACTAGACACGGGCATAAGTTAGTTATTTCTGCATATCGTCTCCAAAGAGTAAAAAAATCTTTTGTAGGTTTGGGTGTACTCTTCTATAATAAGATCCCCAAGACTGTGATGGACCTGCCAATGCATAGCTTTAAGCAATGTGTTAAAAAACATTTACTTAGTCAAGGGTACTACAACATTGATGAGTTCCTTAATGATAGAGATGCTTGGAGGCCGTTGGATCAGCTTCCACCTTCACACAGAAAGTAAAACTATAAGAAATGTAAACAGTAATTGTTATTAATTGTAAATTAGAATACTGTATGACTTTTTCAAAAGAGCAACTGTTGAGTTTCTTGCCGGTATCTTCTCAGCAGAACCTGCCTTCCGAACCGGTGGTAGAATCTTTACAAATAGTCAACTGACGTGTCAAAAGTGCTTGTAAACTGAGCCTACTTGAAATAAATGATTTTTGATTTTGATTTGATTTGATTTGCAACCTGCCTTTTAACTGCATCGTTGGTCCAGTGGTTGCTAGTTAGCGGTGGCGTGCACAGGGTATTTGACTCGGGTAGGTATTATACGTAACTATAATTATTGTACCAAATGGAAAATTCTCTCGCCATTATATGGCTCAGTCATCAGGGTAGGCAGTGATTTTGCATCTATGGAGCGCACGTCACTGCTGGTTAGCCTGTGAGGTTTTGTATCACCAGGGTTTGAATCCTGGGTCGGGGTATGAGATACTGAGTTTTGCTTTCTTCTAAGAAGTTCCGTAGGATATTACGTACCAATAGAGCAGAGGTATAGTTTTACCGTAATTAGAGAATAATATACGCACCTACTCATAATTTAGTTGCAATGGAGCAACGGCGCTAAGCTCTATATCAATTCCCCACTAAAGACGAATTCTCTGTAACGGTCAATGATATTAGGTACAGACTAGATGTGTTACTAGCGCATGAAAAATAAGGCGCTCAATAGAGGGAAATTTATAGTCAACTCAATGTTAGTTGTGGTCAACAACAAACGCTATTTAAATAAATAATAAGTAATACCTAAATATCGTCTACAATGTCGAGTTGTGTGTTCAGGAAGTGTAAAAACTATATAATATAAATATATAATGGAATTAAAGACAAAATTGTGCATGTGTTCAGTGTTGTAGATTCGGATCCCTTTTTGCGGTGATTTTGTAAGGACGTAACCAATCTATAGTATAAAACCTATAGTAACCGTTGAAACAGATTATTAATAATGATAACAATTTGCCTAGTTAGTGCCTTCTCTAATTAAAAGCCTCATGCACGCCACAGCGTACATGGCACAAACAATAGGTCGGAAGACTTATAGCTGTTACTGGAGCACACATCTCCTTCGGGCCGAAGTTGCGGCGTTTACCGACGTAACAAAAGCGAAGTTCGCGCGCAAACAAAGTGCGGCAACTTCGCTTTGTTGTCGGCCGCGCCCTTTGTTTCCCGTTCAATTTACCGCGCATCCTGGCTCGCTGTACTCGATTTAGTATTGTTTTGTACTTAGATTACTTTAATTAGATCACATCAAATATATTGGAAGGCTTTAAACGTTTGGGAGGTGGATATAATCGACTTGTCATGTTGTTGAGGTCCTCGATTCAAGGCTATGAAATATGTAATTTTTTTTTAAAGATTCTCAGTTGCATCCCCGAGTTGGTGGTAATTAATCAGTTCTGTGCGCCGGAGAGCATGTAAAACTTCAGTCCCAGTTATCATCATGAAAATTTGTTTGTAATCGTAACTGAGGTATCACGCACGCACACGCAATTGTGTGGTGGATAGTGGATACTACTTAATTAAAAAAAAAATAATTTTAAATGTCTGTTTGTTCCGACTAATCTCTGAAACAACTGGACGAATTTTGACGGGCCTTACACTGGTAGATAGCTGATCGTTTATGGAGTACATGCGCCATATTTCATGAGCGACGCCGGTGAAACCGCGAGCAGTCCGCTGATATTTAATATTTTCTTCTAACCAAAAATGTGCTAAGAGAGAGCATACCAGTCCATCGGGCGGAGGTCTAATTTATAACCTAAACCCATTACCTCTGAACTTTATAGGGTCAAAGTTTTACTAGAGAATAGCTTGTTATGAAATCGAATTTTCCTTTATGAATATCTCGTACACGAACTCGAAACAAACAACTCTGCGAGCAGTAATCGGCGCAGAGCAAATAAGTCTCGAGTCGTATTGTGAGGCTTAGCTCCATTGTTCGCTCGGCACCTGCTCGTTACCTGATACTTGCGCCGCGCGTCTAGTTACAGCGCTACTTCGGAACACGGCTATACACTTCCATAGTTACATACTCGCACCTCGCATGATACGAGTACATCCCATATAGATATTGTAAGATAAGAGTGACTCTCGACTATCTCGTGTTAGTTCGTGCTGACGACAGGTGGCGCGAGATGTTTCCGTGAATAGTACCTGGGGATTAGTAATAGGGGACGTCCAGAAGGAAGCGACTGGTGATATGAGGCGCTCGCAGTTTACATCTCTTGTTGTATACCTACTGCTTCATGGATTATTTTGGGATAGGTGGGGAATAACTTGAGCAGTGAATGTGAGTGTTGGCTAGTCATCGAGGGACTCCTTATAGCAACCCAGAGTCACAAGCCTCTGGGATTGCTCAAGGTTATTCTCTGCCATTCTTGGGTTTGTTTTAGTTACATTTCGATTTGATTTGTGATGTTGTAACCTTTGTTCAACATTGGTGTTTTTATTTATAAATCAACTTCTGAGTTCCCTTAAAATATCGTATACTTTTTAACGGCCCACTACATAGCCAGGCCTCCCTTCGTACAGGAGAGGAGATATGTAGCTTAGAGCTACTACGCTGCTCCAATCTGGGTTGGTGGGCTTATGAACATGTTAGTCTTTAACGCTTACAATGGTAAAAGATAACGCGCGGTGGTATAACAACCAAGTTCCCAATAGATTTTAGATTTTTAAAAATCATAAAATCAATTGGGAAATTGAGAATTTTTACTGAAAATTTCATAGAAGAAAGAAACTCTTAGCATTTCATAACTTAACCTACGACTCGAACCCAGACCCCATAAATACCACAAAGACCTGTAGCTAATTTATTATCTTGGAAAGATTTATTACAAAAGTACCTACTTCAGTTTTTGTATCTATTTAATTTACTAGAGGGTTATCTAATCTATCTAATTAACCAGAAAGTCTCGTATATTGCGGACGAACTGATTAATAGTTAAATTTTCATAACGCTCGAAAATTACACATAATTATCGCATGTTTGTAAATTATTGGATAATGGTTGCTTTAATTACATCATTAATTTACATAAAATTAGAACTAAACTGTATCGTTTTATAATGTAACGGGTAGTTGGATAATGGATTAATTTCAAAAATTTTGTATTGTTGCAAGTTTAGCTAGAATAACGACTTCTGCGTCAGGATTTCTTTACATAATAAAAAAACGCCGATATCTGTGGGTTGGTTATATATCTAAGAACTATTTAATGACGTCAGTTATCAAACAAAAATCACATCATAGTCGGTGCATTCGTAAAGACATCACGATGCCACAAATTCACAGATTACGTCTAGAGACTTCAGTTTTATAAAACCCCTCTTTTCTATGTCGGGGCTTAAAAGGTTTTCGGATTTGTTTTATTGAATTTATTCAATAATTTATTTCGGAAAACCAACCCCTAATACAATCTTTTTTTTTATTCTTTCCAAGGTAGCCTTAGACTACAATGTCACTTGGTGGTTAGTGATGATGCTATCTAAAAGATGGAAGCGGGCTAACTTGTAAGAAGGAGGATGAAAATCCACACCCCTTTCGGTTTCTACACGGCAACGTACCGGGTGGTACGTCTTGGCGGTAGTGTTGTATCTAGCCACGGCGTTACGAATATGTTTAACTCGAATAAAAAAGGTATCCGACAAAATCGAATCACAGACACGGTCGCGGGCCCGCTTGTTACTATCGTTATAAGCGTCGTATGTCATTTGTCTGTAACATGTAGCTCATTCGGATTCGCGAAGAAATAAATCAGATCGGCCATTACTCCGTCTTTACGGTCCTAGCTCTTAAAATGGTTTACGGTGTGGGGACTGCGCGCATAAACCGTTAATGCGGCCCGCGCACATAAACCGGCGGCGGTGACTCGGCAACTTAACGAGGTAAAGAGTTGATGAGCTGTCATCATGTTACGACTTGTGTCTACCTCAGTTTATTAGGTCAGCCGTTATTATAATGCATCGTTTGTAATAGGCTAGTTGACACTTTTTTTTAATGGTCTTAAATAGTTTATTATCGTTGTAATTTTTTTGAGACGTGATTACACGAAAATTTTAGTTTTTAAATATGCTTTTGATAATACGAGCCAAAACGCCTATCGGCTATGATGGTCTATATTTCATGACGTCACTATAACACATCACCAAACGGAGCGTTTGACCAAAATGTTAGTTAACAATTAGTTTGAAGTTTAGTACATCAAATGTGTTAGTAACGTCACGAAATGGATAACAGCGTTTTTGACGTTTGGAAAACTTGAAAAATACGCGATATTTAAATTAAGTTTTTTAGAAAATCTTAACTACACGAAATAATATTGTTCATATAAAATTTGATATGAGTCAACCCTATTAATTGATTTATCTACTTTCATAACATAAAAACTCAATAACCAATTAATAAAGAATACTATTTTCATACTTCACTCGTTATTATGATAATGAACTAGTTTTAAACAATACCTTTAGTACCTAATAGATTGTATTATTGCATAGATTGTATTATTGCATAGATTGTATTATTTGGTTGGTGGGAGACTTCAGCCGTGGCTAGCTACCACGCTACCGACAAAGACGTACCGCCATGCGATTTAGCGTTCCGGTACGATGTCGTGTAGAAACCAAAAGGGGTGTGGATTTTCATACTCTTCCTAACAAGTTAGCCCGCTTCCATCTTAGATTGCATCATCACTTACCATCAGGTGAGATTGTAGTCAAGGGCTAACTTGAAAGGAATAAAGAAATATATTGTTAGATTACACACTGGATTCTTATATAAGTTTCAAGTTATTTATGTTGCACTAAAGTTTTATAATAACCAACAGTTATGGTAGAATATGAAAAGGCACAAAACTTGGTTTCTCTGTAATAAACTTCTCTTCAGTTCGTTCCGTTTATAAAATGCAACCCAGTTTTGTATACTCTACAGTTTATTATTATGTCTCTACCAGACCCGTGTTGTCAATACAGCGTAGTTTGACTCACGCCGCGTTGCGAGTACAAGCTCATGAGTAAAGGCCTCGTATAGTTTCAAAACATACTCCGCTGTTTTATAGATTAATATGAATATCACACACGATAGTTTAAATTCAAGTACAACGTAGCAAGTTAGAAGAATGTTTCCACTTCAACATTTTCTGCGAATATTTCAACCACAGAGTATAGAACATACAGAGTGAATCTTTAAAAGCAGCGTGGTGAGAAAAAACCAAACGTCATCTGCATATACAAACCAAACTTTTTTCATAATTTGTATTTTAAAATTTAACACTAAAACCAATTACGTAAATTAATATAATAATCGATAATTACCAATAAAAAAATACTCCATCTTATTTCTTCAGTTTTTGTGAACAGTTTTTAAAATATTTACAATCATAAGACGCCATTTTTCATGAATAATATTGAAAGTCACTGATGCGACGCTTCGTGTCGTACTGACTCGAGGACGTATTAGTTTTTGAATTTCGTATTTGGAGCGGCTACGACACCTTCGTGTTCCGTGCGCTCCATCTGCCTACAGTACTTAATTTGTGATTTCAACAAAAAGGCAAGCGATAATAAACGAGTAATTAATAAATAATATCCGCGCAAATCGCGCTTTCGCATTCAAAAGCTTCTATATGTTGTGGGTAAATATGTATATTCAGATGTATTAATTCGTTACGCTTAATTGTTTTGTTAATTCCGAATTGCGCAAATATTACTTTTGTTTCGCTGTTCCGAAATGTTGGATAGTTATTACACAGATATACATAAAACCTCCCCATAAACGCAGCAACGCTGTAATATTAGGTACATTCATTTCATAACATGTTAACGGCTCTATTAAATCTATGCATGTAACAAAACTGTAACAGGTCCAATTCTATACATTGAAGATATTTTGAAAATTTTAGTTGGAGGGCATTATGTAATCGATACTGAAGCCAAAAATATTTTTTTTTTATTTTTGTCTGTCTGTCCGTCTTCTTGTTGACTGGACATCACGCTGAAAGTTGAAAGTTTTTCAAGTTACATTTGTGAAAATTGGTATGTGTACTAGTGAAAGGTGGGGTAGGGGTATAAATGAATTAATGATATTTTATTCATGAAAATGTATGTTTAACATGATGATATTATAGAATTGAGCCTTTATACATTTTACCATAACTGGTGTATGAATTATCTTAAATAAATAAATACATTAGAACGAAGAAAAAAAAAGAAACTAAATTAATTCAATGTGGGAGTAGGGTAGGGGTATGGAAGAAGTGCACATATGTCGAAGTAAACTTCCTACTTAATCTATAAATGATAAACTAGCAAACCAGGGATAGGGCAGATGTAGGGCAGGGGTAGAGGTAGAGTAAACATGAATCTTGAATTTCCTAAGCGTATATCTCAAGAACAGCTGAACCGATAGGTAGGGGTAGGATAGGGTAGTGTAAAAAAAGAAATATATATAACATACTCATCAAAGTACGTCCACTACCTACATAAGGTTAATATTATTTTGTTGAAAAAATAAACAAACAATAAAATTGCTGCCTATTATTCCGCTCGCCAACAATTTCACAAATTCAAATGCGTCTAATTCAAGTTAGATTACTTTGAAATCAAATTTGAAAAGTCGAGTTTGTCTATTTGATTATTTTGATATTGGTTTAAAGGGCAGATTTTACTAAGTAAACCGGCAAAAGCATTAATAACGTTAATAAAAATATCCATCGTTGTAGATTTTCAGAAAAGTTTGTACTAGTGGTTAAAACCCTGTTCTATTTTTAAGTTTCTCATAAATTAACTGACAAGTCTGCTTGTACCTTATTCTTATAACTTGCTTATCTTTAAAAAAATGCAAATATGCAAACGTGTGCCATATAATATTATACTTATCAGACGGCTTTGCGTGCTCTTCTGGGCACAAGGTGCAAAATTAACAACCATACTTCGGAATGAGAACTTACGAATATACTAAAAACTTCTTGGAAGAAAGAAAAGCCTAAACTCATATCCTGACTCAGAGCTAGAACCCAGGACATCACGATTCAAAGCCACATAAGCTGGCCACTGCACCAATGAGATATTTGGTTGGTGATAGATTGGTATACTTAAATAGTTTTCGAGGTGTATTACCGAGTTTCAAATATTCAGTCTTATTCATAATAGTCCAGTTATTTTAGGTTTCATCTGGGGAAAAATTCCTAGTGAGCTGAATTTTTGTATACACCTTTATTACGGCGTTATTATGAAGTTGTGAAAAATCGACATCGATATCGTGCCGGCTAAAAAAATTACAGAGGTCAAAAGGTCACGAAAATCAGTTTTTTGCAAATATTTCGCGACCTATTGCTCGGACGTCAATAGAGGTCATTATAAAAATTGTTCCTCATAAAATTGTCTACAAAAAATGTCTCTTATAGTTTTTCTGTAAAATTAACGGTTTTCCGATCATAGCGCTGTGAGAAAGCGACTATATTGTGACGATGCACTCGTTTCCTCACCACCTTCGAGGTAGAATGCAAGGCGCGTTTTTTACATGGTTTCCCACGTAGGCATAATCCATGATATATAATGAAAGTTTATTTTAATTAACAATTAATATTTTTTTATCAAAATTTTGAAAAATACCGAAAAAAATAAATTTTTGCGAATAATTTTTTTTTTATTCATTGTCAATATTTTCAGCTTCACTATCGTTATTGGCTACTGACAAAATGTCAAGTGGAGTTATTTCCTGATTTAAATCTACATCTTCATCATTTTCATCATTCGTTGACTCGGCGTTTAAGCATGACTGGCCGCGGCAATGCCCACAAACTTTTGAGCATCTCAATCCAATTTTTTTGCATCCACATTTGCCGCCACAACCTTTTGTACAATTACAAAAGATTGTATTCAGAAGTTCATCGGGTGCTGGTGGTAATAAAGTCATTATTGGATGCAGCATATCATTTTTTAACCAAGCCCAACCCCTGTTCTGGATCGATGTCTCTTCCTAGCCAGGTTTGTATTTGGTAATATGCTCGAAAAATATGCTGTTGAGCTGAAGAAGTAGGTGGTAATGAAGGAAATTTTACAGCTGTACTTTGTCTTGTTAATTTAGCAAAGCTGTAGCTTTTATCTGTAATTATCAATTGAATTTTCTGATTTTGGAGCACCGTATACAGCTAGTAGAAAATGTATTCCAGTATTGACAATGACATCTCGAGAGCAATTTTCTTGTTGGAATATTTCTGTACAATTGTTTAAATCGGGTCTTTTTTCAAACATCTTCATGACTTTCAATTTTCCTTTCCCAAAAAGTGCTGAAGTTGTATTGCATCCGGTCATGGCATGCAGAAACAGAATATTTTTTTTGCAATGTGGATACTTGTTGAGGCTATCAGTCGAGTATATTTTTGTTTCAGCATTGTTTTTTCCTGGTTTTTTGAAAAAAATTGATGGAGATTGATCAAGTATTTGAGTGCGTGCTATGAGTATACTCAGTCTAACTGGCAGTAGCAGGTATAAAGGGACGGGTCTCGGAACAATGAAATACGAAACATCTGCCATTGAAGGTCATTAGAATGAGATATAGTACGTCTTACTAAAAACCTAAACCCCTATACGATAAATATATCTTTCTGGAAACATCTAAATTTAAAATAATAGATTTAGAGACATTTACAAACATTACTAAAAAGCAATAGAGTTTACGCCTTGGTGTACGGTATACAATATACCGTACCGTATGTGAGTGCATTCTTGCCGCTTTCTCAGCGCTATGATCGGAAAACCGTTAATTTTACAGAAAAACTATAAGAGACATTTTTTGTAGACAATTTTATGAGGAACAATTTTTATAATGACCTCTATTGACGTCCAAGCAATAGGTCGCGAAATATTTGCAAAAAACTGATTTTCGTGACCTTTTGACCTCTGTAATTTTTTTAGCCGGCACGATATCGATGTCGATTTTTCACAACTTCATAATAACGCCGTAATAAAGGTGTATACAAAAATTCAGCTCACTAGGAATTTTCCCCCAGATTGGGGTATAAAATACCTAAAATTACTGGACTATAAGCTCGTTCACTCGTCACAGAGTGGGCGTGTGTCCGTGACGTCACAATTGTTCAGTTACGATAGTATCTCCGGTAAGTCGGAGTATATTGTATATAACGAGTACGTTCATTTGTACGTAACAACGGCCGGCATTGTGCGAGGGGCATTGTGGCGCCGCCACTATTGTGTCCTAATGTCGCCCGACTGGATACACACACAATACACTCTAGATAATGTTACTCGTACAAAAATGTGTAATATATCTGTAGATATGTTATTATGACGTAATAAGTGCACTAACTAACAATGGCTATGCGGTTACTTTATTTAAGTAAGTAGATGCAGCAGATTTTGCGTAATACACGCAAAACCGCTCTGGAAAATGATCCTCACTAGATAGCACTATCCATATTAGAACGGATATCCAAAGCTGCTCTAGTATGATCTTACCTGCTGTGCAAGAGAACAACACGAGCAGTGAAGTGAGACTTTATCATTATACCAAATATATATTTCATTCAAATAGGTTCAGTGGTTTCACCGTGAAAATGACATACATACAGACTTACTTTCACATTTATAATATTAGTAAGGATCTTTTTGAATGTGGAATTCGTCATTCATCTGTTTACATTCTCACACACACATTCACAGAAGCTCTCAAAAGGCATATATTTTCTAAAGATTTGCGCGTTCAACTAACCAAACAAACTCTTTCGCTTAATACAAATGTTTGCTTGGTACACATTTTTTTAATAAATTACAATTTTATTCTATGAAATCTTGCACTGAGACGGACACGCAAGATGACGCAAGTTGGTCTGACGTCATAAACCGTGGATGCGGTTAATGCATACAAGCAAAAAGCTCTCGGAAAATTTAATCAAAGTTAGCGCATGCTAAGCCGCAGATGGGGATCGCGTAAGGCTGGTCGCACACTACTCACTTTACTTACTCGAGTTTTTAAATTTAAAACCGTTTACTTTAAATCCAGTTTAACTGTTTGTAGTGATTATGTTATCAGTTTCGAAGGAATATTCTACTTAGTAGAATGAAATCGAAATATACCATTATTTAAAACGAGTATACATTCGTCACTTTGGATCTAGGATCTATTTTTCTAATTAAGCTATGGGTCTAACGACTGGTGACATGATTTATCATGATACCCTTTAGAAAATATCCAAAAATTACGTGAAAATTTTTGGACAATTGAGAATCTGAAGCCTTGAATCTACCAAACAAAACACGGTTTAAACTCTACAATTATTGGCTACCATGCTTACCTATGAAAAACATGTTCTGACAAGCTTCCAGCCAGCATAAAGTGAAGTAAGTTACCGCAGGTTGTTCGTCTAATTAAGAGATCAGACTGTGATGACGGTTGGTCGTACAGAGTGGCGTATGTACTTTTTACACTGACATAATTAAGAATCAAATAAACTTACCTTGTGAAGTTTGATATCTAATTGTACGAGAGTCTTGACCAAAACTTATTGCAATTTAAAATATTATCAGATTTTTCTGCCCGTTACATTCGACATATTGTGCTGCTCAAGACACAGTTGAAGGCATTATGAAATAGAACGTGCCTGCATTGATTGAAGAGTTTTTCTTCTGTTCATTTAGTGCCTACTCTATTTAAAACCTTTGTGCACGTTAGACAAAGTTAGACGGCAGTGTGCGGCCGACGTAACAATCCGCCGGTTTTCAACTTCAGAATATTTTAATATACTAAATGGAATTTCTAATTTTTTAGCTTATCCTAATGGATTACTGCTGATAACCGGATATTAGCAGTCTGTTTCCATGGCAAACTCCAAATAATCTGGAAGGTACGAATCTTTCCAACCTAGGTACCGTAGTTATTAATTACAATATCATTTCAAACGATTAATGGCCACGACAGTCAATTACAGTTACAATAGTTACAAAAGATATTTTTAAAACAGTAACTATGTATCGAGCCCAGGACTGTATGTAAAGAACACAGCAACACCAAACATGCCAGAGAAGTCGTCACAAACTTATAGTTTTCGGCAGTCGGGTGAAACGGATTTTTTATGAAACGTCCGAAAATTTCAAACATCGTTTAAACACCTTTGAAATGGAAATAAAAATTGACAAAAAAAGTCGGAGGACGAGCGAAAAATTTTTATAAAATAGCGCACGCACAGCTGCCGTCGAGTGCTTTTTATAGTTTTAAATCTTTTGATCGTTTGTTTTTATATATTTTTATATATGGACGGATGCTCTAATTGTTCCGATAGCGATTACGCGCAGCCGCTGGCCGCGCGCCGCTATTTATTTAGTTGTAGTCAATCTTTGTGATTGAACTTGTGGAAGGAATACCACCATTTTCAATTCCGCCGCTAAACATTGCTATGTTCCAGACAGTTGTCGGTGAAATTACAGGCACATGAGGCTTAACGATGCCTCAGTCTGACGTAGGGTAGAGCAATGTAGGATATTCTGGCCTATATATATAAGTATACCTAAGGGACTTCAGGTGCTGTAACTTAAGAGATGGCAAATGTTAGGGTAAAAACTTATTCCGGCAGGTAACATAAATTCAAACTCAAATTTCATTTATTTCAATTAGGCTTCTCGGTCCGAGAAGAGCCCATAACGAACTCAGCCAAGGTATATTTTTTTTTTGTTTACCACCATTTTACAAACTTCAAACTTACTTATCTAGACATGACTTGGTTGGTACCTGTGGACATAATATAGGTACCTATTCTTACTCTGTGGGTGTAGTACTCAAATCTAATCTCGATCTACGTCTGCTGATCTGTTGGTGAGCTTACTCACTAGCAATGGCTATTCTCTTAGTTGGAGAAAATGGTCAAGTTTAGACATGGTAAATGTAGGAACCTACTTTAAAATAGATGTTGCATGAAAGTAGTATGTTAATTGCATTGAAAAGTTAAATGTCGTGTTTGAAGCACATATTAAAAAGACATGTCCCGCCCGCCCTGCACTCGGTAATCAGCCGGACGCGGGTGCCGGGGGTGCGGGGCGAGGCGCGGGGGGACGCAAAGCCGCCACTTACGTTAATTTAAACCCGAGTGCCGACTGCACGTTTGCGGAAATGTTAAATTATTTAATTGCTACAAGCAGCCGCTAGTGGATTCTTTTCAGCGTTCCGTGTGTCGTTTTGTATGGAACACTTAAAACGGGTACTAATCATTTTCTCTCTGCTATAATAACACACGTAACACGGTAACACGGTCCAAATAACCCCATCTTCAAAATTTTTAAATCGATTGTTGTATGTAGTCTCGTTATAATTCAAAACAGGTACAGTAGCCAAACATGATTTTGGACTAAGGTTCATTTATTAATAAAATATATTTCATTACTATATGACTGTCAAATATTGGTCATATTTAAAAATATATGAAAAAATAATCCCAAAACGTACTTCCAAGATTCGAATTTATCAAACAAACTGCAAGAGTTTGTTTGATAAATTCGAATTATACATCCAGAGCAAAAACTTTTTCCTCTATTATATTTCTTTGATCTTCGATTTTATAATACTTGTGCCTTTTTATGGAATCCAAGCGACACCTAAATCCCCTTAAAGTACTTCCTTTTTTCCATCTTTACTTTTCAAAACTAAATAGTGTAAAGTTTTGCTTTATTGTTCATGTACCTACATGCTATACCTACTCGTGGTGCTGTAATACAACCTAGTATTGCCTCCCCGTCTATTCCTCAACTGTCCTGCCTGCTGGCAGTGAGCCAACGAGTTGTCACGCCACACAAACAAGAGCGTACGTTTTTCGGCACGTAAACAACAACACAGGAAAGCGAAAAACAAGAAAGTTCCCAAAACTGAAACGTGATTAGTGTTGTCAGTTATTTGTACTTTATTCCGAAGCGTACTCTGAAACCAGCGCTACAGTGTGCGTTGACCTTTATTTGGCGAACGTGCTTAGTCCTGTAAATATAGTTTAGTGAGCTTTAACATATAAAATGGACCAAAAAGCGTTTTGGTTTTGCCTATAAAACTTTCAAAGTTATTTGAAAAATTACGTAATGACTGTGAAGCTCTACATTATTCAAGAGGCCAACTTTTAATGTCCATGTCGTGGTCGTCAAAATGTTTTCAGTAATTTTACTATAAAATTAGGAAAATATTGTTTTACCTAATTAATAATAAGCCTATAAGCTATTTAAGCGGCTTCTTTTGCTACTGCTAATCATGACGGCAGTCTCTGAGTCGGACTATGAATGTTGAATTTTACTTTCTTCCAAGTTTTAGTAGCAGTAGGTTAAAAAGTTAAAATGTTGGCACCCCCGTACCTCGAACAAGTTAAGCCGTCGAGTGAATAAAATAACTGTATATTATTATTTCTTTCCAAATTTATCTTACTGTGCACCAGTCGCATTATTATTGACATCTGAATTGTTACAGACATTTTTATTATGCTAAGCCCACTAATATGGATGGATAATGGATCAAGGAGTTGAACAAAAATATGTACGCATTTTAAAAGAAATATATAAAAACGGTGTTGCAAAAATACAATTGGAACAACCAGGAAGAGAATTCAGAATATTAAAAGGAGTAAAACAAGGTGACCCACTATCGCCCAAACTATTCTCTGCTGTACTCGAAAATATATTTAGAAACTTACATTGGAACAACTTTGGCCTAAATATAAATGGAAAAAATCTAAACCATTTGAGGTTTGCTGACGACCTTATTTTACTATCAAATAACTCAAAATCACTCCAAATAATGGTACAACAACTAGCCACAGAAAGTGAGAAAGTCGGTTTACACATGAACACCAACAAAACAAAAGTAATGACTAATTGTAAGAAAGAAGATATAAAGTTGGGTTCAAACATATTGGAGTATGTTGATGAATATATTTATTTGGGTCAAACAATATCACCGAGAGAACAAAACACAAAGGAAATAGACAGGAGAATATGCAACACCTGGAAAAGCTACTGGTCCCTTAAGGAAGTAATGAAAAATAAAGATATCCCTATATCAGACAAGTCTAAAGTATTCAACACCTGTATCTTGCCATGCTTAACCTATGGTTGCCAAACCTGGGGTCTGACTGAGAAAAATATTATGAAACTGAAAACATGCCAAAATAATCTAGAAAGAAGCATGCTTCATATAAAAAAACAAGACAAAGTCAGACTCTCTACTATCCGAAGCAAGACCAAGGTCAGAGAT
Organism: Bicyclus anynana; assembly: GCF_947172395.1. Lineage (NCBI taxonomy): Eukaryota > Metazoa > Arthropoda > Insecta > Lepidoptera > Nymphalidae > Bicyclus > Bicyclus anynana. Next base: position 19,210,628 of record NC_069085.1, read on the forward strand.
GTGGCAGTAACAATTAAGAAGCTTAAGTGGAAGTGGACAGGACACTTCATGCGGGATAAAAGGGATAAGTGGACCAGGGATGTGACAGAGTGGTATCCTAGGATAGGAAAAAGGAAAAGAGGTCGCCCCTGCCAAAGATGGGAGGATGACCTCAGACAGACAGCAGGAGACACATGGAGAAGGAAAGCAAGAGATAGAGAAATATGGAAGTGTCTGGAGGAGGCCTATGCCCGAGGGCAAGCTGAAGAAATGAATCAGTGTCAATGATATGTTGTAATAATATTTTGTTTATAAATTCAGCAAATAAAGGCTTTATTATTATTATTATTATTATATTATTATTATTATAAGCCCACTAAACCACATTTAAGCAGCTTGGTGGGTCCAAGACTTGGCTCCTTTTCTAAGAAGAGTGGCTTGACCTCTCAGTAGGTCTTTTAAAAAAGGATTTTTTATATAATAGGAATATTTCCAGTAAACTTTTCCCTCTCTCTAATACCTCGTAAATAAAATAATCAAAAACAATTACGTTGGAGCTACGGAATAGGCATCCAGATTTCGTTTTCCCTGTCACCTAAAATGATCATCTTCAAGTCAAGATAAATAGGCACCTTCTTGGCAAGTGCCTTCCGCCGTAGGCCATAACTTCACTTACCATCAAGTGTGATACGAGTATAAACGTCATTTATTATTTAAAACTGTTTAGTTATAAATTCTCTTTAATATTAATTATAAATTACTTTGTTTCTCGGCTTGAACTGGGAACTTTTTTTGAAAAACGAAATATCTTTCGTGAAATGTTTTATGCGGGAAGTTAAAGTAAGTTTAGATTTATAAAACCTTTCTTCTAGGTTCATTTGATAGCAGAGTAGAATCAGAGTAGGATAACAGGCAAATTGTCATAATTTAAAATATAAAAATAAATACTATTAAAGTAACTAGCAATTAATAACTAAGCGAAATGTTGAACACCCCTAAAGTCTGGAGTCACAAATGTTTATTACCCAACAGTCAGGAGTCACAAACGTTTATCACCCAACAGTCAGGAGTCACAAACGCGACGTTGTGCATTTTCAGTTTCTTTTGAAGTCATATATTGCGAAGTTCCACATATTTTGGTGTTGCAATTATGCAAATCCAGCCGCGCGCTGCAGTTCATAATGCCTGCACTAACAAAGAGTTATTTTTAAATATAAAACTGCGAAATTATTTTGCTCGCTCTGCAAGGATTGTTTTTTGGTTCACTCTGATATTACACTTTCGGAATTTAAATCTTGAATGCAAATAAAAATCTGTCGAATTCTTGATAGGAAGGAATACAAACAAATACATAAAATTGAAATGTCTGTCTAAAATGAAAAAACACGAGTGAAACCGCGGTGGTAATGAATTCTACCATGTTAATATTGTGATTAGGGGCGAATTTATTATGAACTTTCATTTTTAAATTAAATATTTGGATTTTACTGTGTAAAATATTACCTAATGGTTTATTTAAAATCGGATCAGATGCATTGCAGATAGTAGGTACCTTTTGTAGAGCTCTTTGTGACCTAGCATGTCCGGGGAAGTACCACCACCATGTTTATTTTTGCTGCTAAGTGCAGCTGGGACGGAAAGGTATGGTTGCTGGTGAAATAACAGGTCCATGAGGCTTTACTATGATGATCATCGTTTATCATCAGGTTGATGAGCGCAGGCGACACTTTGTAGCTGACGTCTTTGTTACATGCTCATGTTTGTTGCTCTGATAGACAATGATTTCATGATCATCATCATAAACAGCCGATGGACGTCCACTGCTGGACATCCAAACAAAACGGTCTCGAGCCGCCAGCATCCAGCGGTTCCCTGCTCGCTAAGCTATGTCATAGTGACTTTGGTTCATCTACGGATTTCGATTTCATTTTCTCTCTTTTCTCATTCGATCACGAAGAGAGACAATGGTTTATTGGCATGTAACTTCTTGACCTCTGACAATCAAGTCAGAAACACACAGGAATTGCTGAAATAGTCTTAATCTACACATAAACTCCTACAGTTGCTTAAAAAACCAGGAACTACTCATCTTCGACGGTTGGGTTAAAAAGTACCGTATGTAGTAAACAGTGTAGTTTACTAGTGGTTAGTAGTTAAAGTGAACATAAAGCAGGCAGCCAGAGCAAGGATAGAGTGGTCCCGAGGAAAGGCCGTTTCCTGATTTGCGAGCTACGTGCGCGCGTGCCGGCCGCGGTAACACTCTTTAACTTTATGTATCAATGTTTATACTTAGATACATAAAGTTGGAGACACACTTGATGACCTCCGTGGCGCAGTGGTGTGCGCGGTGGATTTACAAGACGGAGGTTCGGTCCCCGGCTGGGCCGTTTGAGGTTTTCTTAATTGGCCCAGGTCTGGCTGGTGGGAGGCTCCGGCCGTGGCTAATTATTACCCTACCGACAAAGACGTACCGCCAAGCGATTTAGCGACCCGGTACGATATCGTGTAGAAACCGAAAGGGGTGTGGATTTTCATTCTTCCCTCCTCCTCCTCAGCCCGCTTCCATCTTAGATTGCATCATCACTTACCATCAGGTGAGATTATAGTCAAGGGCTAACTTGTAATGTATAAAAAAAAAACTTTACTTACACCATCAACACTGAGCTCATACACTTTCAAGCTTTTATGTAAACGGCACGTTGCTTAAGTAGTATCTAGTAGTCAAGTCATGATGGTGTGGGATCGTCATAAGTAGTCCTATGAAATACTGAGGCTTTTTGTAATCAACCCCTAGCAGATTAGGAAAGGTGGTGAAGTTTAGCCTCGGAGAGCACATTAAGCCTTCGGTGGCAGTCAATTTGATTGTTACAAAGTCATCCCAAGTCCGGCGATCCATATTGGAGCAGCGTAGTGTCAGTGCTAGCACGTATACTAGCACTACTGTGCACTTCAACGATGCACAAATACATTGCATGATATGCCTGAGGACACATAACACACACATAACGATCGTGTATTGGAGCAGAAATTCTCCATTTTGTGCAATTTGTAAATAAAGCGCTTACCCGAGTTATAAGCTCGCGCACGCCACTAGCAGGAGGATCTAAGCTCCAAATCCTATATTCTATATAAAATATTATAGAGAAGGACGTTTAGCCCTTTAGTACAAAAAAATAATTTGAGAAAGTACTTACTTCTGATTTAGCTGTCAAGGACTTACTTAACATAAAACTCTAGAGTGATCTTTTTGCACTTTGCAATATAAAATATTTAATTGTAATGTAAAAGATGTATTTTTATTATTAAAAATGTAATGTCAGATTTATTGAATGAAATACAATAGTTTTTCACTCTGAAGCTTTAAACTTTCGGACTCTGAAAGTCGTTACATAACTTTTGACTTTACTGCAATACATTGTTATTTTGCTATTTTCCATTAAAACATAACAAATCTGGCCAGTACAATCAAAAATGCAATACTGATAACGGATATAAATGATAATCCCCTTTAATTCTTACCTTCTCCTTCTTTAGCCCTTTTCAACTTACGTTTTATATTGTGCTGTCAAAATCCAAATACACATATAGGTCTTTGTCAAACCTTGTACCGGTCAAGGACGGTGAAGCCTAATCCCTGTAGGCTTACCGTGCGACCAACGACATATCTCGTGAAGAATAATGGAAAATAATGTCGTCTTATGACGGTGTAGTTGTTCTAATCCCTTCAATTTCATCCCAATGCAATAAAAGAGATAGCTGTATTTCCGGTTGCACCGCTATTGGTTATGTTTATTTCTCTGGCGAGATATGTCGTTGGTCGCACGTTAGGCCTACTGGTACCGGTTAGCAACTGACAGATGAGACGTGCAATACGACAGCCGTCAGCTGGGGATGTATCCCACGGGTTAAAATAAACAACCCCTGTTTTAAAATTCCCGGATTATGCTTGCTTGTAAAAATGTCATAAAAAACACGAAGTAAATTTTAAAAATGCTTATTTCGAGTTTGAATTTAAAGCAATGTGAAGTCACTGATGCCCGCGCAAATGGCTTTAATATTAGCATAAAACGAATACATAACACGCCGCCTCCTACTCCGAGAGCTGGTGGACAGTTTTGAACGAGAGCTTCGTCATCGGCGCCGTCGATGGACGTCGCTGCACCAACAGAATTACTCATGGGTTTAAAAGATTATTATGGTTTTGATAATGGTCAAACGGAATCAGGTCACCTGCTGGGCGCATAATTCAATGGTTATGAAATCATAATAAAACATGAAATTTTAAAACCCATAAGTTCGCTTTATGAAATATGATATGTACTTGATGTTAAAAACGTTTTTCTATTTTTTTAAAAAACCTGTATTACCTATATTATTTAATTAACTTTCTGAACAATACAGGCTTCTTATCTCTTAGAAAACAGCGCTACATAAAACCAATAAATACTCACTGATATTATAGCAGCTGTAGGGTTTCGTTGCAATGCTACTCGCAGTTAGCGAGATAAGGCTCATCCCTTTTCACTTTCAAACAACATAATTATTATATGCAGATATTAGTGATAATGTCCTTGCCCCCATACACATTTGGATGTTATCAAGCATCTTCACAAAATTCCCCGTCACCTCTTTGCGCATCTCCGCGTCGGCAAAGAGGAGAATATTTTCGCAAAACCACTTTAGCTGCGAAAGTGTTTCACTCACTTACACTCCCCGTGAGCGGTGAGTAACAATTGTTTACGAAAAACATGATTTTATGGAGTGCTTTTACCGAATTTCCTGTCACCTGTTTTTTTTGGAACTGGATGTTTTTGATTTCATCGCAGAGAAGGGATTTATTCCATATTTCGTCTTGTTTATGTATGTCTATCATATTCCTCACTTTGATAAAGAAAAAAATGGCGCATATTTCTGACGTTATGCGACTAGGTTTGAAAGCTGGGACAGTAATAATTACAATCTATTCAGTAATTAAATGTGAAATAGTAACAAAGTTCCTTAGAAAAAACCATCTTATAACGATAATCTAATATATATAAAACAAAAATAAACATAAATAAACAAAAATTGTTTACAATTATATATTACCTACCAAAATTTAAAATATCTAAAAATAATGAACGTTGTACTTGCATTATGGATATTACCTCTACGTTACGTTACGCTACGCTAACCAACATCGACACGATCGAGGGCCAATAGTCTGCAGTGCACAGAGCGCGAATCTGCATACAACCGAAAGCGAAATAAGCGGAATTTATGCGAATTTTTCCCAACACATGCGGCAAAGCGGCGGATGCATAATGCAACACTGCGAGAGGCGAGCGTGCCACTTGCACGCGATGCTCACAAGCTTGTCATATCACATGTTCGCTTACAGAAAACGCTCGCAAAATATTGCTACCGCACCTCCTGGGGATTATATCGCAGTCTCACTTGACTCTATACATCGTGCGCGCGTAAAACGTGTGAGTAAACTTAAACGTTAATGATAGCACACATTCACAACTGTTTGTGTCGTCAAACTATACGTTTCAGACTCTAAACAAATTAATATGCTGAATACGTACTGGATATTTGAAGTTTCACTCATAAATCGTCATTCGTAGTCTTCAATTCGAGTCCTGGGTCGAAAGTTTGTGAAATATTGAGCTTTTCTTCCTTCTGTGAATTAGTTGTATTGGAGTTGGGAAGCTGTTATACTGCCGTGCTTCGGAGAGTGTTTATTACAAAATTACATATTATCCGAAGCCCGCCAAGTATTGTGCGGTATAGTAGTAACTCCATATGCTTTCCTTTTAAAAGCAGAGAGGCTTGGTCCTGTTGTGGGTCAAGAAGGCTGATAATGTATAAGTATGTGTTGGCCCACGATGTTACAAAAATAGAAATAATAAGAAACTCTTTATATTATAGTTAATCAAAATCACCAAAAATAATCAGAATTCACGGTTTTTAAATACAAAATATTATGTTTTGTATTTTTTGTTGAAATAATGTATTTCATAATGTAGCTACTTACTTGTCTATATCTTGATTTTGCTGCTGTCAAACGAATTGAAATTGAAGTAGTTTAATACTGATCATATTATTTAATAAATGACACTAATTTTGACATAGTAACGGTTAAATTCATCGAATTTTGTGCTCAGCAATGTATGAAAAATGGTCGGTCTCCTTTATATAATAAAATAAAGTGAGAGACAGTTCAAAGTTGCACAAAAGACAAATATTGAGTTTGTCACGCTGCAAGAAAATTCATAAAAGCTTGCGCTTTCTCGACATACGCGTCTGGTGTGCGCCGCCGCCGCCGCCGCCGCCGCCGCCCGCGGCGAAGTGCGCTAAGCCCGAATCTGCATAATTGCGAGCGCGGAACACGCGGAATATGCGAATTCTTCACAACATATGACGGCGCGACGGAGAGTCGGAGAGTCGAAATGAATTATGCAAACTTTTCCCTGTTAAACCACGTTTTATAAAAGAAACTTTGTCTTTGAAAATCATATTATTATTAATTTTTATAGCAATATGATAAACATGACATGAGAAATGTTTTCTTCTTTAGTGATAAAGTTAGTTTTGTAGACCTCAAACAAAGTTGCAACATTATAAGCAGACGCTTTGTAGTTTCCGTATCCACGTAGTTCCCGTTTCCGTGGGAATACGTGAATAAAATATAGCCGTCATTTCAAGCTTTCTAATGGTGAAAGAGTTTTAAAATGGATAGACTAGTTTTTGAATTAAATCATAAACAAAAAAACAAACGTAAGTAAAAAAAAACAAGAGAAAAAAGTAAGGTAAGTTTGAATTTTAATCTTTTAGATTATTTTTGTTAGTGTTTTAGATTTCCAAGTTCTGGTACGATGCCGTAAAGGTATTATAAGTAAAGACTATACTTAACATTAGATGAGATCGCAATCAAATACTAACTTTTCATTGCATAAAAAACGTATAAACGTATAAAGAGTATATTACTGTAAAGTTTTAACGAAATACATTAAATAGTTTTGGAGTCAAATACAAACATCTAACCCCAATTTTCACGTCACAACATTAGTGATTGCGTCGGTCGCCTGTGCACTGAACCGTAACATCAAACCCATCAGACAAGTGGAAGCAAACAGCGTTAAAAATACCAAGTCCTGTGTAAACATTTGCGTGACACAGATAGCGGAGTTCATGAAAACTTGAGGTCCCTCGCTTACTCTTCGGCGAAGGTTTGCTCACAGCCTGTGCTCGCTCCGGGGGTTCACTTATGTAGACACTGAGGATACGTCTCAAGGTTGCTTGTTTACTGGCATTTCAAAAGTTATTTTTTGCTGGGTTATGTAATAGTAGATTGCTAACTACCCATGAATACACGGGCAAGTCTCTCAATAAATGCAAGGCTTTTATTGAGCGCAAGCTTAGGTATAGAATAAAATAAACCAAGTTTTCGTTTTCCTCCAACTGTTTCTAAGTGATGTTTAGATTATTAAAACCTTCCACCTTCATCATCAAATGATGGTGATTTGTTTTAGTGTACTTACATCCACCGATGTTTTCGTCAAATTGTGTTAGACCGATTAAAAAAAATATTTTTTTGTTTAATAGGGAATTTTCCAGACAGTGGTGTGCACAAGGTAGGCACTAGTAGTACAAATTATGTGAAAATTTAAAATTGATGAAAAATGAGACTGTGATGTTTTAATTCAAGACGTTTTAAACATAAAAATTTCGGTTTTTCAGGCAGTTCTTTCCTGTGGTTCAGTCAGAAACGCCTTAAAATTGATCAGAAGTTAGTGATAAGTAGATACGGTGATATTTATCGCCTATTAGTTAAGGCTTATTTTTGTGTTGGAAGTCGATGATCCTAAAAAAAACACCATTAATAATGATCTGCAACGAGTGTGAAGCCTCCACAAGCCTCCACCTGTCGTTATTCTGTAACGGCCACTGTAACGGTAACGGCTAATGGAAATTTTATAATCACGTTATGAGCACGTGGGTCCATCGATTATGAGTTTGTTGTAAAAATAATGTTAAAGCGGCAATATTATAGCTGTTAGCTTTACGTGTCGTGTGTACTTAGCGTGTCTTCACATGGTTCTGTTTAAACTATGCATGGCTATGGTATTTTAGTTTTTTGACGGCCTCCGTGGCGCAGTGGTATGCGCGGTGGATTTACAAAACGAAGGTCCTGGGTTCGATCCCCGGCTGGGCAGATTGAGATTTTCTTAATTTGTCCAGGTCTGGCTGGTGGGAGGCTTCGGCCGTGGCTAGTTACCGGCAAAGACGTACCGCCAAGCGATTTAGCGTTCCGGTACGATGCCGTGTAGAAACCGAAAGGGTGTGGATTTTCATCCTCCTCCTAACAAGTTAGTCCGCTTCCATCTTAGACTGCATCATCACTTACCATCAGGTGAGATTGTAGTCAAGGGCTAACTTGTAAAAAAAAAAAAAAAAAATTGAGTGCATTTTAAGAAATTAAATATCACGTGTCTCGCACGGTGAAGGAAAACATCGTGAGGAAAGCTGCATGCCAGAGAATTTTCTTGATTCTCTGCGGTTGTGAAGTCTGCCAATCCGCATTGGGCCAGCGTGGTGAACTATAGGCCTAACCCCTCTCATTCTGAGACTCGAGCTCAGCAGTGAGCCGAATATGGGTTGATAACAAAAACATGGCTATGGTTTGTTGCGTTGTAACCAGAAAATCATAGATTCGATTCTCTGTTTAGGAACATATATTCTTAAAAATTAGCAAAAAGTCCAATTGACAAAAATGTAAGGTTTATTGACCTTAGTGTAATATGTCTCGTTAAGCCATCAAAGGGTTTAAAAGTAAAGTTTATTGCCAACGCAACGTAACGCACTACCATTTTACACTGCGCTAAATTATTCGTTTTTATATAAAATCGCATCGAGTACAGTGTGTGAGGTCAGGCATTTTAAGAAAAAAAGAAAATCTTAATACAATTAAGCTTTTCTTTTTTTCATGAAATTCTCAGTAGCCGAGTTTAGAAGTTGCCTCGGAGGACATATTGTATTTAACGTGACTGTCGCTCTTCAACTTCTGTCGGTCTCAGTCATTAAAATTGACATTTAGTAGTCCAGTAGTAGAGCTCGTTCTGAAATAGAGTTAATTTGTAACATATCCTTGCCTGTACAATACATCCTAAAACATAGATACCTACATACCGTGGGCCTACAGAAAAATTTCCATTGCGTAGATGAAAAATAACTTCATGAATATTTCTCTGCATTTTATTTTCCCAGTATGTTTTACTGTTGCATAATGCATAACGGCTGTTCTGAATCAAAATGGTATTCTTTGAAAACAAAAATAATCACAATTTTTATGCAATCATTATGTTGTTTGTCTGTCCAGTTGTTTGTCCTCTTATTTTCTTGCTGACTAAGAACAGGGTGCGAGTTCACTGGTGAAGCGGTGCAGGGCTGCGGTGTTTGGAAGTACCAGCAAAAAGCCTATATAACTAGTGGCCGCCCGCGACTTCGTCCGCCCTTAGACCTCTTAAATCCAGCCCTTACAGTAGTACTTATCGCTGTAAAAATGGAGTAACTCCTCCCGTTTTCCCAACATTTCCCTTCATGGCTCTGCTCCTATTGATCGTAGCGTGATGAAAAGTATACTATAACCTGCCTAGGAGTATGAAAAATAATTGTACCAAGTTTTGTTAAAATCCGTCAAGTAGTTTTTGTTTCTATAATGAACATATAGACAGACAGACAAAAATATTACTGATTGCATTATTAGCATCAATGTCGATCACTTATCACCCCTGATACTTATTTTGGAAATATATTTTATGTACAGAATTGACCTCTCTACAGATTTATTACAAGTAATAGAAAAAGATGACGTATCAAGTACGTAGCCCACCTGATTTTAAGCCGAAAACCACCGCAAAAACAGCGTAGCATTTTGTAGAGCATGCAAGAGACACATCCTCTCATTCTGAGAGCTCAGCTGTGAGCAGAATATAGGTTGATAATCGAGCTCAGCAGTGAGCCGAATATAGGTTGATAATGATGGTGATGATCAGTCATGAGCTGTTTCTTGCAACGCGGCAAGATCCTAATAAATTACTGGATAAAATTATTCGATCGAGCTTTTTTACAATAAGCTCGACTACTAAATGAACTGTAGGGAGGCAAGATTTGATGATGTTGAGCCGGACCAGTTAATGATTCATTCAATGAGGCAGCTCGCACACATTCATCATCATCATCATATCAGCCAATGGACGTCCACTGCAGGACATAGGCCTTTTGTAGGGACTTCCAAACATCACGATACTGAGCCGCCTGCATCCAGCGAATCCCTGCGACTCGCTTGATGTCGTCAGTCCACCTGGTGGGGGGTCGGCCAACACTGCGCTTACTAGTGCGGGGTCGCCATTCCAGCACTTTGGGACCCCAACGTCCATCGGCTCTTCGAACTATGTGCCCCGCCCATTGCCACTTCAGCTTCGCAACTCGTTGAGCTATGTCGGTGACTTTGGTTCTTCTGCGGATCTCCTCATTTCTGATTCGATCACGCAGAGATACTCCTAACAACTCCCCTTACACCCCTCGCACACATTGCTACACATAAAAGTAGGATCTCAGATTTCATTTTTTTCATCATTATCATTAACGACCCATATCTATTCGGCTCACTAATGATTACGAATTTCTCCTCAGAATGAGAGGGGTTAAGCTAGCACCACGATGGTCCAATGCAGGTTGGTTGATTCTTTACTTAAAAAATATGAATCAAATTTACTCCCATGTAACGATAAAAAGCAAGAACTGCATAATATACGAACATAGCACAGCGCTGGCGGTGTACGCGGGAACTTTATTAAAATAGTTGGAATTATGTGCTGCAGGATCTGAGGGGAGCCGGGAAGTGGATGCTTGTGGAGAAGGACGTTATGAACAACATTTTAGCGCTGCAAAAGAACGAAGGCCCTCATAAAATCACTTTGTTGTTCGTCTGACTGTGTCTCTACGGAACCCTCGGTATGCAAGTACTTGTGCAGTATGATTATAATGGCATTAACCACGCTCTTAACATAGGTATGTACAAGAAATTTCGATTAGTAGGTACACTTATCGAAATTTTTTCGGGTAAGTAATAAATTGTCAGTGTGAGTTTCGGTCATTTAGTCTTGAATTCGTTTATCTCTCTCTCTATGTAGAGAAAAAGAGAGATGAACTCAAGACTAGCACATTATTACTATCTCCAAATCAGTAACAAAATCGCTAACCGACTAGACATTTCAGAAATGTTCATATTATATCGAAGTCTCCCTGGTACATGTTTTTCATTTGATTTGATACTGTATATTTGATTTTGCCGACTATAACGTGACACTTTCCTTCGTTCACTTGTAATAATTTGGTATATTTTTGCTGATCACGTACCGACGTGCGCGGAGCTTTAGTGTCGCCGCACACGGGTGTCACGCGACAAACGTCTCGTCGGCACCTAAAGCTATAAGAGTCGTTGTGTTGCGTGTAGCGGCCACCAGTGCCACCGGTCGTGTGCAGCACTCCAATGTATGAAAACTACAGAAAAGAGGTCGGTGGCAGCGTTTTTTCTCTGTGGCGTCGCTCCCGTGTGCGCGGACACTAAACATCTTTTTCGCTGAGAAGGCTCGCGCGCTGGCACAGAAGTGTTTCTTGGCGCCCCTCCAAACGCGATCAAATCCAATTCCTCCACTGGCAAGACAAATTTCTTTGCCCCCTTTACCTATTTGGTATCAATTCAAGCTCCTTTTATAGTCCAGTAATTTTAGGCATTTTATACCCCAATCTGGGGAAAAATTCCTAGTGAGCTGAATTTTTGTATACACCTTTATTACGGCGTTATTATGAAGTTGTGAAAAATCGACATCGATATCGTGCCGGCTAAAAAAATTACAGAGGTCAAAAGGTCACGAAAATCAGTTTTTTGCAAATATTTCGCGACCTATTGCTCGGACGTCAATAGAGGTCATTATAAAAATTGTTCCTCATAAAATTGTCTACAAAAAATGTCTCTTATAGTTTTTCTGTAAAATTAACGGTTTTCCGATCATAGCGCTGAGAAAGCGGCAAGAATGCACTCACATACGGTATTGTATACCGTACACCAAGGCGTAAACTCTATTGCTTTTTAGTAATGTTTGTAAATGTCTCTAAATCTTTTATTATACATTTAGATGTTTCCAGAAAGATATATTTATCGTATAGGGGTTTAGGTTTTTAGTAAGACGTACTATAGCTCATTCTAATGACCTTCAATGGCAGATGTTTCGTATTTCATTGTTCCGAGACCCGTCCCTTTATACCTGCTACTGCCAGTTAGACTGAGTATACTCATAGCACGCACTCAAATACTTGATCAATCTACATCAATTTTTTTCAAAAAACCAGGAAAAAACAATGCTGAAACAAAAATATACTCGACTGATAGCCTCAACAAGTATCCACATTGCAAAAAAAATATTCTGTTTCTGCATGCCATGACCGGATGCGATACAACTTCAGCACTTTTTGGGAAAGGAAAATTGAAAGTCATGAAGATGTTTGAAAAAAGACCCGATTTAAACAATTGTACAGAAATATTCCAACAAGAAAATTGCTCTCGAGATGTCATTGTCAATACTGGAATACATTTTCTACTAGCTGTATACGGTGCTCCAAAATCAGAAAATTCAATTGATAATTACAGATAAAAGCTACAGCTTTGCTAAATTAACAAGACAAAATACAGCTGTAAAATTTCCTTCATTACCACCTACTTCTTCAGCTCAACAGCATATTTTTCGAGCATATTACCAAATACAAACCTGGCTAGGAAGAGACATCGATCCAGAACAGTGGGGTTGGGAGTTTAAAAATGATATGCTGCATCCAATAATGACTTTATTACCACCAGCACCCGATGAACTACTGAATACAATCTTTTGTAATTGTACAAAAGGTTGTGGCGGCAAATGTGGATGCAAAAAAATTGGATTGAGATGCTCAAAAGTTTGTGGGCATTGCCGCGGCCAGTCATGCTTAAACGCCGAGTCAACGAATGATGAAAATGATGAAGATGTAGATTTAAATCAAGAAATAACTCCACTTGACATTTTGTCAGTAGCCAATAACGATAGTGAAGCTGAAAATATTGACAATGAATAAAAAAAAAAATTATTCGCAAAAATTTATTTTTTTCGGTATTTTTCAAAATTTTGATAAAAAAATATTAATTGTTAATTAAAATAAACTTTCATTATATATCATGGATTATGCCTACGGGGGAAACCATGTAAAAAACGCGCCTTGCATTCTACCTCGAAGGTGGTGAGGAAACGAGTGCATCGTTACAATATAGTCGCTTTCTCAGCGCTATGATCGGAAAACCGTTAATTTTACAGAAAAACTATAAGAGACATTTTTTGTAGACAATTTTATGAGGAACAATTTTTATAATGACCTCTATTGACGTCCGAGCAATAGGTCGCGAAATATTTGCAAAAAACTAATTTTCGTGACCTTTTGACCTCTGTAATTTTTTTAGCCGGCACGATATCGATGTCGATTTTTCACAACTTCATAATAACGCCGTAATAAAGGTGTATACAAAAATTCAGCTCACTAGGAATTTTTCCCCAGATGAAACCTAAAATAACTGGACTATTTAGATATAGCTAGGCGACTTGTCTGCACAGTCATATGGATAGAATAAATAAACGTGAAAAGGAAATTATAAATAAATGAATAATGTTGTTCGCGTAATGAAAAAGAGACGGGCGGAGAAAACAAGATAGAAAAACTTTCTTCTTTGTCGTTCACTTTCGACACTCTGACAAGAAATGCCTTCGCTATTCTTCTCGTGCTGTACGAGTAGCTTTGTGTCGAAAGTGAACGATGGATGGAGCGAGCAATGTTTGGAGTGTCTCTGCTTGATCGAATCAGAAATGAGCTGATCCGTAGACGAACCAAAGTCACTGACTCAGCGAGTCACGGAGCTGAAGTTGTAATGGGCAGACCAAATAGTTCGAAGAGCTGATGGACGTTGGGGTCCCAATGTGCTCGAATGTCGGCACCGCACCGATAAGCGCAGTGTTGGTCGACTCCCACTAGGTGGGCCGAAGACATCAAGCGGGTTGCAGGGAGCCGTTGGATGCTGGCGACTCCGAGACCGATGTGCTTAGAAGTCCATGAAAGGCCATCATCGTTATCATTCAGCGGACGTCCACTAGCGGATAATGATGATGATGATGATCATGTCTCAAATTATTTTTGGATGTGAAAATGGAATACCTTATTATAAATTAGTTCCTAAAGATCCCAATTCCCCGCGGATGAAACCCGGACGTCAGCCACTTAGCGATAATAATGATACTCGTCGTCCTCATCCTCATATTTCAGAACACGATCAAAGTTCGGAAGTCGCGGAAGTTCCGCACATCCGCCGCTCTCGTAAATTCCGCGGGAGATTACAATACTTGCGCAGTTTGTGTCGCTGACAGCATTCTTAGCGTTTACGGGAACTTCGCTACTTGTACAATTATCTGTAGCATGCGGATAACGAGTTGGGACATGTTGTGCCCGCTTCGGCTGTAACGAGCTCGCGCGACGCCCTGAGCAGCGCTCGTTCAGAACAATTAGCATATCTGCATGTCGTACTCGTATCTGATCAAATCGGTAAACCGTCTGGTTATTATGAGTCTCTGGAAACTGAAGACTTGCTGCGTGCTCATTTCTTTTGTTATTTCACGGTGGCAAGTCAGCATTTATATTAACCTATGTTCCGTTGAACATATGTTAATATACAAGTTAATATATAGCGTGGTGGGCTAAGTTTTGTATCTGCTCATCTAAATAAAGAGGGAGGTCTGTCGTATAACGATACGTACGTTTATCAATAACACAGAATGTGGCCGTAAAATATTTTATTTAAGTATTTTTCGGCCTACTGCAGGACCAGACCTCCCATTTATTTAGATGAGGAGATACAAAACTTGCCCCACCATGCTGACTGAATGCGGGTTGGCGGGCTTAGGATATTAAACTTTTTACTATTACAACTTCCCCTTCGAGAATTTCTACCAAACTTACTCAGTATTTCTCAGTTCGACCCAGGACTCGAACCTAAAACTTCCGACTGATGATGATCTAACATTACAGGCTAACTACAGGACCTACAAGGCCGTTAAAAAACGCCCGCTACTTAGTTCTACCAACAACTACTTGCATACTTGTTGCATACATCGGAGAGGGAACTTTTCCCTCTCCGATTGAAGCGATTGACGTAGGAGTTTCCGAAAAGCCTTTCTTAGTGTTAGATTTTTAATTATTTAAATAATTATAAATACATAAGACAACATATAAAAACTCCTTCTTCCAGATAAATGTTTTAATCTGTACTGTTTATTAATGATTATGGTTTTATTCTGAGGTTGGTAGGGTATTGTGATATATACTCTATGAAAAAGAGGCGAACATGTGATTAAGTGGCGTGAAGTAAATTTAATTAATGTATTATCCATCTACCAAAGTAACGATTTGTTTAAGAATGAGTAATAAGTTATTTGAAATACAGTTTATACATTCCAGCTTGTGTTATTTTATTCCATTGCTTTTATTAGTAAATCTCAGTATCATAAAGAAGGAAACTACTGCTTCATTATCAGCTTGCTAGCTTCAGTGGTTTCGAATGTGCTGTGATCAATCAATTATGAGCTAATATAGGTATATTAATAGTAGAAGATCTCTCCATACTGTCACCTCAGCGTATGATTGTGCCATAATCTATTATGTGTTCGCGGCGCAATCCGTTGAGCCGATTAAGCCACATTGTCTCCGTTAACGTGATACCTGAGCGATTAGCTCAAGCCAACAGCGCTGTTGACACGGCCCGACGTTTAATCATTCAACAGTGTCGTGTGGTCTCCTATTAATTAAGTGTTGAAGAACTTTAATTTATCATCTATACTAATATTATAAAGCTGGGGGAACTACTGGTCCGATTTGAAAAATTCTTTCAGTGTTAGATAGCCCATTTATCGAGGAAGGCTATAAGCTATATATTTTCCCGTATGCCTACGGAAACTGGAACCGCGCGGCGTCAGCTAGTAGGTACATAATATGTTACTTAAAGCTTCAAGATTTCGTACCTGACGTATAATTAATATAAGCAAATAAAATTATCAATAAAGCAATCAAAGATTCTTCTGTGGTTTTAAACAGATATTATATTTATAAGCTGTAAGGCGAAGTCATTAAGTTTAGTAGCAGGCGCAACCCAATTGCAAATTACAAGCCCAAAGACAGTTAATGTATTTGTTAGCTGAAGATTTATTTTACTTCCTTCCCCAGGCATACTTCAAAGAGTGCTTAGAGATATTGGACTCAAAATGCAAATGAGGTGTAACCAAAATGTTTAAATCTAGATACAATTTAGGTGCTAAATATTTTTTGGTCTAATTTCATATAGAACTTCCTTGTGTAGAATATCCCCATTTAAATTAATTACGAAGCCTTATTAAATTACTGCCATATTAAGGAATTTAATATTTAAAGCTTCTCGGAGGGATAAAGAGGGTCCGATGCAAATTAACAAGGTGAAGGAGCGCTTTTGCTCAAGAACTCGCTGAACAATTAAAGCTTAGCCCACACTGGTGCGTTTGCGTTTGCGTTTTACGTTCGAAACTAGTTTTATGAATCGACCTTTTCGGGCCTTATATTTTATACTTAGCAGAACCAAAAACATCCTGTTAAACTGTAAGGATATGACGACAAAATATAGCCTATGTTGCTGGATGATAATGTAACTTTCTATTGTTGAAATATTTTTATAAATCGGTCTGGTAGTTGTTGAGTTTATTCGTTTCATATATAATCTTTTTAACAGTTAAGATTAGTAGTTTCATAAGTCGTCGCACCTAGGATTATTATTACTTTTTGTATAACTATTTTTGTTGGAAAAGTTGATTTTAGAAGTTAGAAACTTAATAGTCAATTGCTTTATCTTGGTCATTTATCGGACGATTTTGAGTGCAGAATATTATATACTCTACTAATGCTGTCTCGTTGGCGCAGTGATTAGCCTATGCGTGGTGTAGAATTCGGGCTATGAAATATTGAACCATTCTCTTTCTCAGACCGGAGTTTTGATATACCTACCCGTGGGCCTGGTCATTAACATTAAAATCTGATGGAGATGATTCAAATAATCCAACATTATCAACCTCTGCTCGCCAACCTGCAATGAAGTAGCGTGGTGGGCTTAAACTCCATAGAAAGCCTGACTGTTACCTAATAATGCATTCGAAATTCACAGTTAGTTGAGATTAACGAAAGCAGTTGTACCAAAGTAGTCATTAACATAGTAAGGAAGCAGTGAAAACTAACGGTTTAATTCTAAGAAAATATTGAATTTTTCTTGCCATAAAATTTTCAGTAGGATTCAAGAATCTACCTACTTATCCCGTTCCTTGCCTAGCATCTTAAGTTTAACCACCTAACTACGTTTTTTTTAACATAATCATCATCTGAAAATTATCGGTATTGGGTTTAATATCCAGTTCGAATATGGCTTAGAGGTTTAATTTTCAGATTCAATCAGGAAAAATCAGCCTGGTGTCATCAATCATGAATCAAATCAACAATCACAAATCACTGACAGCAAAAATAGTTATAACGAAATGATAGAGACTAATTCTATCGATATAATATCGAGCTTTGTATCAAATGAAAGAATAGGAATATAAACCATAATATTTATTACCTATGACTTATTATTATTACTTTAAAGATTCTTTTTAGGAACGAAATTTTTCAAAAATGTAGAAAATTAAAAGCACCATTCATGATTTTTTTATAACTTGAACTAAAACTAAATTGGTAAATAAAACTTTCTCACTGATAGGTACTTGTAAGATCGTAGGACGGAATCCAAGATCATTATATTGTATCGATATCTGGAACCACAATTAAATTCGTCTCGAGCGATGACCAAAGTCAAATGGAACAGATGATTAAAACTCGACGCAAACTATCAATAGTTTGATTACTTGCGAGCGCCGGCGTATGTACCTACCTACCTACCTACTGTGTAATCGCCGAATCTGTCCGCTCGCTGTCGGTCGGACCCCAAATATGGATTTAGCTGACTGTTAACTGCCTAAAGATAGCTTTATCTTGTACCGCCTAGTTTAGATGGAGTGTTTGACCTCGCTGATATATGTACCTACATATATTTCAGTTACCCTTAGCACAGTAGATATATTACAAGCAGTATAATAACTCGGCCATATTTTTGAAATAAATACCTACAGCCGCGCGCTCCGTAAACATGTGATAGGGCTGCCTGCCTCCAGCATTTTAATTACATTTGCCAACTTTGTGTTTCCATTTAGTTATGTGATTGTAAATATACTTTTTTTTAAATAAACAAATAAAATACTTTGTAAATTGTAGTAAAATAGGAAGTGATCAATAAAATGCGTGTTGTTTTTTGATTGGTAGATTTAAATAAGGCTGATACTAATCAATGATCTTGAAGGACCTTCATATATTTATTTTGGTGATGCCATCTATCTATTATCACCACACTAGGTGACCAAATAATAAAAAATCGGTCAAGTGCGTGTCGGGCCACGCGCAGTGTAGGGTTCCGTAGATTATGTTAGCACTTTAACCCCTTATGTAATGTACAAAAATACCGATAACGATACCCCCACACTATAGAATAGACGATAAAAAATTGACCCTGACTTGGCATGTAGGGAAGGAACTACAAAAAACAAATTGAGATTGACCGGGTTCGCTAGTAGTTTAATAAAAAAATCTGGATAGGTATATTGATATCAGCTAGCTCTTTACTTTTTTTATTCAAATACATTAAAGTATGAGCAACACAATAATGTTGTTAAATTCAAACAACTTCTTTACGTAACTTCTTTATTACCTTAAAATACAGGTATACAAAACATACATGTCATAAGATTTAAATCTATGTATTACATAATAATCAAAGAAAACAACCTAAATGAAGAAGTTAATAAATAATTATTTAATAATATTATATTAACGTTTACGTCATTTACCTATTTACACAATTTTATCATTTAAGCATTTATTTATATATATATTTATTAAATTATGCCTTTCGAATACAAAATATTAATCAAACTTTATACAAATAATAACTTTTTTCCTAGTCGTCATAATTAAAAAATCCAATACACTGCGTTCGTCACCGCGGCACAGTCGCAACGGTCTTCACCCCACGATCACCCCACGTACGAGCTGCGTAGGTATAGCTCGCGTTTCGACCTTTAGTATGAAGTCCAACTACTGCTTGTAATATATCTACTGTGCCCTTAGGGACTTGGTTTGAAGCCACAAATGTCGTGTTATCCATGAGGTCTGTTTTATGCAAGACCAAGACAAACATTAATTAACAATTGTTATTTTTCAACAAACGAATCAAAATTACGACTTCATGATAATATGAGAACAACTGAGGAACAATGACACTGTTGTTGAGCTTGTCTATCAGCGTGGTACTCATTAGTTTAGGTATTCATTAAAAACGCAGTTTTTTCCTCATCCCGGAGGAAAACCGGGATTTAGCCTTTATGTTTCTTATTCCTCCTTATTTCCAGCGAAAGTCCCACTATAATCGGTGTAACCGTTCCAAAGAGTAACCCGGACAGACAAAGAGTAAAAAATTTAAAAAAGCCCATTTAGTTAGTGCAGATTGCTTAAGTACTTAAGACAGTTATTTAGTAATACAGAAAGATGAAGAGTTATCTATACATACGTATTTTATTTTACTTGTACTCAATACATCTACACATATGTACATGTAATATGTGTAGATGTACTGAGGATATTGTCTGTATAATATCTGGGCACATATCTTTTAATAAAAAGAGATTGAAGCTTAAACCTTCTTTAGTTGTCCATCAATTACTGCAATTTTATGATAATTAAAAGTTGATGAAGTTCAAAGCAAATGTGTTAGTCAATTAAATAAAAGTCTTAAAATCTTACATTACTATAAATAAGTAGGTAACACCATTCTTTATTTAGCTAACCTGAAGCGACCCGAACTGTTTGTTACCCCTGAAGTGTACCGAACCCGTAGGAGCGCTCGCAGTGAATTCCCGAAGAGAGGCAAATAAAGCTGCGCGCCCATTGCCACGGAGGGTTCTCTGCAAAAAGCCGGCAGGTTGGCGCGCGGCCAGCGCCGCTCCGCTGCACATCACTCTATTACACTCGCCGCCGGTGTACGTGTGCACAGGGCTCGCGCACACTGGCGACGTGTGTGCTTGGACTCTTCAGACAAACGCGAAAATACGACTTGAGGACACTGTGAACTTACACGACTGCCGCAAGCCGTAATATTTAAATAACTATACCTATGCAGGCTGCAGCTACATTACTTGGTTGCATTGTGCGAACATGATACGTTACACGACAGTTCATAGCTTCGGCTACGTTGCTAACGACCTAGTTAGTTTGATTTGTTGGTTAAATTGTCCTGACTAAAGTTGTGAATTTACCATAAACCTTTGTTTAACATAGGTGCTTTTTTGTTTCGTTATTATTTTTAAATCCACTTCTGAGTTTCCTTAAAAAATATGCTCAAGTGTTAAACATTGTAGAATTAACATTTGCTGACTGTCGGAGTTACATGTTCTTGATAAGTAGGTATTATTACACTATTAGCGAATTGCATAAGATATACATATTGGATGACGTTATCATAGCAATAATTATTTTTAAAGTAGCATTGCCACACATGCCATAAACATGTAATGCTACATTAGGTATTTACTTTTAAAAATGTTTTGAAACTTACAGTCGCTAGTGTGTACTTACTCTACGTAGCGCCAAAATGTACAGCATTTTGACTCTTACTGCGACAACTTTAAATACTATAACAGCGTGCGCGTAGCTATGAGTACGAGAATGTAAGTAAATAGCTTACAGTAATTTTAATCACAGCGCCAGTGTTTGCACGTGAGTTTTATTTTCCTACGTTTTGAGTAATTTAAGTTTAAGTTACATTTAAAATTCGCGTTGCCTAAATTCCGACTATTTTATTTGAAAACATTTTTACTTGCTTTAAAACAATGCAGGTAGAATTCTCTACTTTTCCTGAGGTTTAAAGTAAATCGAATAAAGTGATAGTGACAGTTAAGCTATCTTTACATTGATTTTGTTCGTTCACATAGTGATTGCGATTTCACTTCCCCGGGGTGATCTGCAGTAGGTACTGGACCCTGTACTAATATGACCTTGTAAACACCGTCGTAAAAGAGGGTATTGTGAAATTAACAAAAGAACAGAAGGAGCTAAGTTAACGCTTGTTTCTTTATTCCGTGAGAATATAGTGTGTTTTATTACAGTGGGCAAGAATCACCAGATGATAAGTGATTACCACCGCACAAGAACACCTGGACACAAGAGAGCCACCAATGTTATCGACAATGTAATCGACTGTTATTTGAGAAAACCATACTAAGTAGTTGTGGAAAAACGCGATGGTCTGCCTCTATGTCTGTCTGTCGCCCGATCGAATGAACCTATTTGGACAAAGTTCTAAATTGCAGAAAATTGAGTTATAAGAAATTTTCCTAACTAAGTTTGAATTAAAGCTTAACATTTGAATATGCCAATCTGAAGACTATTATTTGTCTAATATTATAAAAAGCATTTCTGACACGAAAATCACCATTGTAGCTAAATTATTAAACGTAACTGACTGTACCTACTCACTATAGGTACTTGTATGCTGGCCGCTGGTAATTCTTTGTTATTATCTCCATCGGTTGGTACTTTTTATCCAGTTCAATTGCGATATTATGAAATAAAAATAATAAGGTTATTTTGTTGCTCGTTATCGCAAATGAAGAATTTAATCTCTCTCAATAGAGGCATAAATGTAATCAAATGAAAATTATTATTTTATAAAATGTTGCGGTTATTCATGGGAACATAAGTCTGAATAGAAATAGGTACGCATTGCAGTTTGCATGTTATGGGTAGGGGTGTCATCCGTACTTTGATACTTCATGATTTGATAATACTTCATTTGTACATTACAATCAGAGAAATAGAAACATTATAAAGAGAGCAGGACAAGAAAATAACACTAAGTAGTGATTTCTTACGATTAGCGTTTTTAGTCTTCCACTATTGGCTAAAAACTGTGTACACTATTAAAACATTTCTTAGGGTTAATTTTAGATATCTGAATAGTTTCTCAGGGTTGAATCAGAGATCTAAACCATATGTGAACATGTGCGGCGACCTCATTTATTAATGATGCCACAAGCCACAATATCTGGATATACATAATATTACTAAATATACTATTTATGAACAGCGGCGGCCAAGAAGAAGAAGTCATGTGAATTATTAACAATATTGATTATTCTCAATTGTACAAGTAATTCATTAAATCTTTGTATTTTACGTAGTATAACATAT
Organism: Bicyclus anynana; assembly: GCF_947172395.1. NCBI lineage: Eukaryota > Metazoa > Arthropoda > Insecta > Lepidoptera > Nymphalidae > Bicyclus > Bicyclus anynana. The sequence goes on from NC_069085.1 coordinate 19,233,074, forward strand.
AAACACAGCGATTGTTCTTTTTGTGTTAGTAAACAAACTGAATGTTTCCGATTGTGGCAAGTAATGCATACTATGGGCTTAAGACCTGTGCACGCCAATTCTTACCCACTGTTGCAGGAAGCCAGTGACGTCAGCGGTCAAGTCGACTTTGCCGGCCTTCTGGAGACACTCAATGATGTAAGTGGAGAACTTCTGCAGGACATTCTCCAAGTTCTCCGTCGTCTTATACATGGTGTTTTGGAACTGACCAAAGTTGTGCTCCGTCGTTTTGTTCGTCTCTTCTTGCATTGTGCTCTTTAATGATGATATCTGGATATTACAAAAAAAAAGAGCGTTAGACTTGGCAACTTCGTTCGTAACACTCCCGATATTCCGCGCGGGCCGGGGGGCGTGTAGCGATGAATGAAAAACCCACGACAAATGCACGTCACATCCCCGCACGCACGATTTCACACCCGCGCAGTCTTTCCCCCCCCGTCGCCCGCATATCATGGAAGTGTTATCAAAGAACTTGCCAGACTATAGTTAGATATACGAAATAGAAATGCTAGATGTAAATTTAATTTTTTACCCTTGTGGTGAAATTTGAACTGTGAACAGGTCACATTCATCTCTGTACCAAAATTCATAGAAAATATTTTATATCTCTAAATTAAAGTTTCTGTAGCAAATAGCGAACTGAATGAAACAAAGCCCCAGCGAATGATTATTTATTTACTTGCGTGAATATCGAGCAGTATTCGTCTAAATTTATTAAAATAATATTTAATTGAATTACATAACTTACATTTACTTACGTAATCGTATCTGAAGCATCGTACTTTTTTCACCATTTAATAATTTTATTTGAACAAAAAATGGCAGCCCTAGCTTTGAGTGACGTCATCGGTAATCAGGTCAAGCTATTTAAAGTTTGCAGTGTATCTAACATTGGTTCTGTTACTGAGCTTTTTATGCGAAATGTTTCAAAAGGTATCATTGAGTAAAAGCATGAAAAAATATCATCATTTTATTTTTAATGACTGCAGAGCACTCACATTATAGGATCTAGGACTTGCTCCATTGCTTCATAGGCTTAGGTTATTAGTGTTTGACTCTGTAATCCATGATGATGATGCGCATGGCATCATGCAGATGAATGCAGATGGGCGGCTAGCATAACAATCATCATCAGATGTTGACGATATTGACCGCTACCGACGACTTTACGTGCTCTCCAAGACACGGGGCACGGGGCACGGGGCACGGTGGTGTAATGGCCACCACCGAAGTCCTAGAGCCAGGCGCCTACGGAGAATTTCACGGAAGAAATAAAATCCCAATATATCATACTACGATCTCTCGACTCGAACTCAGAAAAAATACATTAATGGTGGTTTTTAAAAATACATTCATGTAGAGTGTAGACAACTGTACGAATAAGCGTTTTACTGAAAAAGTGTTTAAAATGTAAATTAAGCACTACATTTAGATTTTCCGAGTTAAGATGCTGATCTAAATGGACTGTACTTTTTTATACAACTCAAGAGAATTGTTTTTAAAATATAATCTGTAGATAGCTACTGTCTGATAGATATTGACTAATTTTAGTCAATTTAAAGTATTATATTTTGCTATAAAATGTAGCATTAATGACTAATATAAATCTATTATGAATTACGAAATAACTTCTACTGTTAGCTCGTAATTTAAAAGAAACAACACTTAAAAGAGTGAATATAATAACGTATGCTGAAAGTTGTAAACAATTTCGTATTCACAACGTTGACACATTAAACGATGTAAATGATGAATTAATGCAGCCTGCCGCTCCACCGAGAGCCTCTTAACATTTCGCGCCGTACACGTGAGAGGTGCACGATGCGCTATTTGCATACCCGGCATGACACCGGCACAGCACCGGCACTGCAATGGCTCGGCACCCGCGCGGCACCGGCACGGCACTGGCTCGCCTCGTTTAAATCTTTAAAACTACGCAACGGATTTTGATGCGAGATGCGATAGAGAGATTGAAGAGGAACATTTATATGTATAAATAATAACATCCATGATTCCCGTGGGATTTGTGAAAAGCTGAAATCTATGCGGACGAAGTCGCGGGTGTCCGCTCGTTAAATATAAATGCAAGGATAAATGCAAGTAGAATTATAAAATGTATAATTAAAATATTTACAATATTACTGTTTTGAGTTATGTTTGATGGGGAAATAAAATTTTATTTTCTAATCAATATCAATTTATTTAAATTAGTATACTTGTTAAAAAAGTTTTATTTATTCGTATTGTTATTTATATTCAATATAGTTTAACTAAGTCCACAAACAAATCCAAAATCAAATTCACTATATGCTGAAATGCTTTTTATTTCATCAGGGATTTACAAGCGGTTGCCCAAAATTTACGGTTTATTATTACGGTGCGTTTAATTTTGCCGAACAATAGAGTCTAAAACCGCTACCATTTGGTTTTTTCTGTTCACTGATATACAATATCTAAATTCCAATGCAATCCAACGCATAGTAAAATGGTAGGATTAATGTATATTGAATATTCGCGGAATGTACGCGTTGTGAGGCTTACACTCGCATTTGCATACAGCGCGCTGACAACGCTCAGTGGCAGGAGGGTGAGTTTTACTATATATACATATATGGTGATAATCATTAATTATTTATATAAGAATAATTTGTCGATAATTTAATGTTAAAGCAATACATACCTAGGAAGTACATACAATCATCGTCTAAGATCCGGCATAAGGAATATATACCCTCATATTTTATTTATTTGGGATAGAAAATATTCATATTGACACATTGCAAATAGGTTGCCTAGTTAAATTGCGGCCAAACACATTTTTTATACAAAATGTAGGAAACCATGAAGTAGTTCAGTGACAACTTAATACAATAAAATTAAGCATAAAATAAGCTTTCATTTCACATTGCGAATTAATAATTGGTGAGGGTATTTGTATAACATTAATTACCTCTTCATATCTTGCAACCCAGAGCAGAGCAGTGATAGCCCAGTGGATATGACCTCTGCCTCCGATTCCGGAGGGTGTGGGTTCGAATCCGGTCCGGGGCATGCACCTCCAACTTTTCAGTTGTGTGCATTTTAAGAAATTAAATATCACGTGTCTCAATCGGTGAAGGAAAACATCGTGAGGAAACCTGCATAACAGAGAATTTTCTTCATTATCTGCGTGTGTGAAGTCTGCCAATCCGCATTGGGCCAGCGTGGTGGACTATTGGCCTAACCCCTCTCATTCTGAGAGGAGACTCGTGCTCAGCAGTGAGCCGAATATGGGTTGATAATGATGATGATGATGATGATCTGGCAACCCCACAGTTGCAGTGTGAAAGCAACCTTTATGTTCTCAATTTTGTTGAGTATATTCTATTAACTAGTAAAATATTTTTATTATTTAAGCAAAGAGGGAAGTGGATTAAATAAATTAAAAAAAAAAATCATTTAATACACAATGGGCCCGATTTCACCAGGCAACCTATTTGCAATGTGACAATGTTAATATTTTCTATGATTTATTTCTTATTATTATTACGGCTAATGTTTTCCTCAACATTTCTAGGAGGATAACTCCTAGAAATGTTGAGGAAAACATTTTGGCCTGGAGTGGAGTTGATGGTGTTCGGCCCGTGCCTCAGAGTAAAAAACCGAAAGGGGTGTGAATTTTCATCCTCTTCCTAATAAGTTAGCCCGCGTCCATCTTGGATTGCATCATCACTTACCATCAGGTGCGATCGTAGTCAAGGGCTTACTTGTATAGAATAAAAAAAGCACGCTAAATCATTAGTCACGATCGCCTCCATCCTACTATTTTTAGAAGGGTTGAGTTAAGGTTTTAAGTAAATTCATCTTTTATATTACTTGTTTTGCCAAAAAAAAAACAATCAAGTACCTACATACTTTTGATACTTTCCATAAGTATTCGTATGGTCATGGACCTTAACAAACTCAGACCAGTTTCGTCATTGGAGGCATTTTGCGATGATTAGTGCTATCAACAGTTTGTGCAGCGGGATTACGTAAACATTCTTATTTGTAAGATAATATTTTATGAGTGTAATAAAAACCTGACCTAGAGATCGGTCAGTGCGTCGTGCAATAATAATTATTGTTGATATCTGTTCCACATGACAATAATCTGGTGAAAGCTGAAAAATAAAGTATCAAAATACTTACACCTTGCTCACGAGACAACCGCCATGTCGAATTTTGAGTCTAATGTTATTGTTGCGTTATTCGTTTCAGATAACGAAAAGCTAAAGGCTTCGACTAACACATACTCGTAATAAGCTTCAGATAGTCTGTTGAAGCAAGGGTCGATACAGGCAATAATCCTTTAGTTTTGTGAGGAGGTAGGTACCTCACTCTGGAGTTTGAAGTCACTGTGGAGAAAAAGTTTCTAGAGTATGATTAAAAATTCAAAGATGTTTATACTATTGGTATATTCGTAATTAACCAACAGTTACTTTATAAAATTCGCAATAAAACCTATTGTTAAAGCTTATTTACCAAAAATTCAATGCATTTCAGGTAATCTAAAACTACCCGTAAAACATTTGGACGACAGAGATAGCTCACAGTATCAAAATTTACTATTATTTGATAGAAACAAAGCAGTAAAATAAATCAGGTAAGTGAATCTCCGTATTGCACGTATTTGTTCAGCGGCGCCATGAATAAGGGATGAGAAGTCGACAGTTCGACATTAGCCGAGCAGTGGCCCCTGTGTCGTGAGGCGTAAGGGCGAGAATGCGCTGCACGTGGGAGCGGTACGTAAGGTAGGCAATATTCGTATTGGATTCAACCTTTTCTCCATGACTACATTAGAATGCATTTTACTGCATCGTTATTGCTGCAGGCGAAAGGTTGAATGTACCTGAAGAACAGAAAATGTTTTAGCTAATTCATCTGTCCGTACCGTTGAAACTAGTTAAGTTGTAAGGATAAAAGTATTGAAAACAAAATATAGTTAATGGTAACTCAGCACTCTAATAACATCAACAACTTAATTTATATAAGTTATCATAATGTATGTCACATATATTATCATAACTGACGGTGCCGAAACATGGACATTGACAGCGAGGCTAGTCCACAAACTCCAAGTCGCTCAGCGTGATATGAAGAGAGTTATGCTTGGAATCTCTTTGAAGGATAAAATCCGGAACGAAGTGATTCGACAAAGAACGAAAGTTACCGACATAGCTCTGCCACTTCGATGTACTTACTAGCTGGTCATGTCTGTCGGACGACGGATGGTCGCTGGAGTCGTAAGGTGCTGGAGTGGAAACCGCGTCTCGGTAAGCGGAGTGTGGGGACACTAGGTGGAGCGACGACCTCCGGATGGTGGAAGCCAAAGATAGAACCGGCTGGCGCTGCTTAAAAGAGGCCTATGTCCAGCAGTGGATACATAATGACTGATGATGATAATATTGGTCTAGTCTGATATGATCTGACACGATGGCAATGAACAAGGTTTGACTTTTTGTTTGTTACAATTGTACTCAGGAACCAGTCGATTAATTTTCATCATTAGAAATGTATTCACTGAGTAACATAGACATATTATCAGCATATTCCCACGGGAACTACATGGGTGAACACGCAGGTGTTTGCTAATTATTTTTGCACAAAACAAGTACATTTTTAACCTGATACGAACCCAGATCTTCGTTACCCGCAACCGAGCAAGCTAACAACTGTACCGTCGAAACAATCCCTGAACATCAATGTAACGTTCGTAAAGTCAAATAAAACATGAGGCAACGTCGTAAGTAAACTTCGTCCAACATTGACATAACATGTAACTCCTGTTCAGCAGTTTGATTAGTTGGGCTCCGAGCGAGGCCGCGGCTAATCGATGAGCTCCCCTCTCGGTGTGACGCCTCATTGTTTCCATTTAATATCGAGATTTGAGGCCCTGAGCTCTGGGGGTGATATTTACTGGGAAAGTGTGCCTCCGTTCTTATCCTAATACCTGTATTTACAGAGAAAAATAAACAACTTATTTAATATATTTGAAGGAATGAACAAGGCGAAATTATTTAAAAATGTAATAAAGGTAAGAAGAAATTCGTTTATTTTTTGTCACGATTGTATTTAATCAAAAAAAGATGACCTAAAATCTAAATATAACTTAAATCCCGCCCTGTAATAAATTGAAAAGATTTTAGAAAGCCTCTATTCTAGAGATACAATATAAAAGAAGATACTAAAGACTGCAGGACTCGAAATCAAACATATTAAGTATTATTTACTCAAAAATAATCCCCTTTCTTATATAGAGGGACTGTCTGTCGGTCTGACCCACCAGTGGGCCTCAGTGTAGTGGAACTCTTATATTTGATATTCTCAGCTAAGTTCTTGGATAGAGCACACTAGGTTCCTGGACTGGTATTTTCTATAGTAGAACTATCTTGAAATTTGAAAATTACATCAAAACGTGCTTATGATTTTCAAAGACATGGTGCCGAAACAATAAATGCTTGGCTGAAATTAGTAGCCACGACCGAAGTCAGTTTAAAACTAACAGATAGGAGCCAATGTTAAGACTATTAGCAGTAAACATAAACTTCCGGCGAAAATCAAAGCTCAGCTTTCCAAAACTAGATGTTATTTAAATTAACCAACATTATTTAAAGTATTCCATTTAGGCGAACACAAGTACGTACTGCGAATGCAAATGAACTCCTTCTTAGCGTGCTCTATATGTTAATGTCGGCTTAAGCTATCACAGCGATATGCTAAACTATAAACTATTAACAGATATCATCAATGCTAATCTCGCGCGATTAGCATTATTCAATATTTATTTAGTTAGTTAACATGGACAATTAAAGAGATATTAAAGCTATACCGTTCTAAAGCGCTATATCGAAAGTTAGTAAAGCTGTTAAAACCAAAATATGATTATGTAAAGGTACATAGATATAGGTACACGACGAATATAACGTCTTTAATTTTTGTAATTCTCCATTACTGTTAAGCCTGCCCTAATATTAGACAACGACGTTTTGGTTCCTGTTCCCTATGACCCTATAAGACACTCACCTTAAAAATAACGTGGCTTTGTTGGTAAAATAATTCATTTCATAATTGCTTTAGTGGACCCAGAGATTACTTTACAGAAATATTGTGTATTAACTTGTTACGCACTATTATGATTATTACTGTACGCTCAAACTTAAAAATTTAAAATGTTGTACTAGCCTGTAAGTTTGACATAGGTGAATGCCATGTTCTTTGTGAAATAAAATAAAATAAAAATTTCTCCTCTTTATAATATTAGTATAGAAGGTATACCTGCTTGACAGAATTCTACAAAAAAAAATCCTATATCTCAATCAATATTGGTTAGCTAAGATAATTTTTCAGGAAAAAGAAATGCGACCTTTGTTTGAGCTTACAAGTGTTTTTCGTATAGATTATCATTATTTATTATTTTTACAAATTAAATTTTGGATAATCTGGTTTGTTCTAGCTGGGCTTAGCTTTAACTATTATACCACCATTACTATGTAGTATTAATATCATTATTAGTCCAGTATATGGAGAACAAGTTATAGATACTTGTTCTCCATATACTGTATTATTTGATAGCCGAGCTCTCATTTTACCAGAACTTGTCTTCAGAACCGAACCGAAGTCTCTACAAATTGGCAAATTCGACGTTTCAAAAGTGCTTACGAAGTGGGCCTACTTGGAATGAATGAATTTTGAATTTTCGAATGTCGTAGTCATAATGAACAGTGATATCAAACAAGTCATTAATACAAAGAAATCAAAGTCTCGCCTCGCAGTCGAGAGCCAATCTCCGCGAGTGTGATGGATGCTTTGTCACGAGCGGCAACGAGCGGCGACACGCTCGTGAGCAGATCAATCAGAGAGCGGAGATAATAAACTCTGCGCAGTAATTGGCATCCAAACAATAATGATGCCGAGTATCAATTTTGATAATGATAAAAGTTTGTATGACGCTTTTGTTTAAACTTATGCTAATATTTCTTGTGAAGAGATTACTGTTTTTATGGGGCGAATAGGATTTGGCGTGCAACTTGACTTTAATTTACATCCTGCTTTGACACGGTAAGGAATTTTGGACTCTTTTATGTTATCCGGTTTAGGTACTTGTCGGTACTAGGTGTGAGTCTCTCAGGCAGTGCCGGATTAAGGAAACTTGAAGCCCTAAGCATAATATGTATCCTTAAGTGAACTACACATACAATTTATTTTTTTTCTTGGCCGTCTTCAGTGAGAGTTCTGTAAAGTTGCTCTTTCTTTCTTTCGTTCTTTTCGTTACGCATACTATCTACGATTAGATAGTATGCGCCGGTCTGAAAATAAATGATGACGTCAAACAACTCAAGATAAAAAAATGTTTGATTACCAGTGTAAAACAATCAAGACGAGAAGGTTCAGTTGCCAACAAACTGAAATATCTCCCGTCAGAACAAAGGCAATGTTTCCAATATTGAGAGTTTGAACAGAGTTCTTCGACGCGAGTGATGAGACAATAATGAAGCGATCAATCAGGGACACGTTGCCGTCGCTAATTATGTCTTTTATATTGTATCGAAACATTGGAACTTCAACAAAACAAATACAAACAGTTTATGTTTAAATTAACATTTAATTTGATATTTATGTAAAATATAAATAAATAGATTCATTAATTGATTTACTTTTTCCATCTAAGCTCACAGAATAAATAAGCACATTAAAAAATATTGAAGAGAAACTTAATCTAAAGTAATTATTAGTAAAATCTTAATCTTAAGTAGTGCGCGAAGGCGGTCTTTTTGCTTAATCGATCTCTTTCAAACACTTGGTGAGAGGAAAAAATAATATTGAACAGTTTAGAGATACTTTTGATATTAGTTTACGTTTAAACAGTATTAACGATTTGATATTGATTTACGTTTAAACAGTATTAACGATTTCAGTTAGTGCACAATCAGTGAAAACACTTGTCAGAGCTTGACTAAACTAAAAAATGGTTTGAAATATAAGTAATGTTTCTTCACACAATACTTCTATTATAAATGAAATTTATAATAACTGACTTAGGTCGACATGTCTTTGAAAAATATTTGTAAATTATTATCACACAGTAAGCAACATACGAATATACCTAGGTAAATCTACTAGATGGTGCTCATATATAGTCGTAGACAGACAAAATAGTTCGTAAATCCATTGACAAACCGAATAGATATGTATGTGTTCAGCAATCGGCGAGAACTGCCGCGCAATTGATGTGGGTCCACAGAGATGTCTCCCTCGGGAACCATTACGAGAACTACTAAATGTCACTTTCTTGAAAAAGGTTACTGTTCTAAGTATCACATCGAACTTGAGTTGATTTCTTCGACAGGATATCTGTTCGCTGAATAGTTGTCAGGGATTAAAAGTACCAATAATTTTGACTGAATGCGAATACTAGGCGACGAATTCACTAACGCCGGATATAATAATTTCATTTTTTCATTCAAAGTAAAAATGCTTGTATAGTTTATATTAATTACTCTATCGGCATAATTATTTTTATGTGACCGACTGCATCACAAATGGCTGCATTGATAATAAGAATATCGAATCCTCCATATTTGTCCACCACGTTAGTCTCTGAAGCTAATGCGCTTAGTTCAGCAACAAAGTCGTTTCCTCTTGTTTCATCCCGCGATGTCAAAATACACAATCAAATTTTTGACAGACACCTTTGACTAAAGCAAAACTGATCTCCTTGTGAGATCCCGTTAATACAACAATTTTCGTCTACTGACTACAGCAGCTATAGCAACTGATAAAATCACACTAAAAGTAATCATCGATCACAATAGTGTAACCAAATTGAAGCAATAATTACTATCATAAGCGAGATAAAGGTATAAGTAAAGTCTATTTTCAATTTTAATTGATAATACAATTTTAATTAATAATAAAATTTTAACTTATTCTCTAAAGAAATATTTTCAATCGAATATTCCAAATGTTAGCTTTGATTTTCTAAATCTATTATTTTATTCATTTTATTGTACTTATATATTTGATTATTTTCATATGTAATTGTGAAAATGTAACCGACATCGTAATTGACTAGGTATTGACTAGTCAATTACGACTAAAAATTTTTAATAACATTCATAAATGAATGTAAACAAAATATGATAATTACTTATAACTTTATCATAAAAACACGTTTAATTTATAATGCGAAAATGCGAAATTTTATTTCTATTACAATAAATCGCAATTAATTAGTAAAAACTTCGTGATCATGATAATGTTAAATCATGATGTACAATATATTACAATATAAAATAGTAATAAATAGTTGTTGTAACAAACATTACGAGCTCATGCTGCTTAATTTAAAATAACAATCAGATTTAGAATCGTACCAATCAATTACTTTTTTATCGTACCATACGTAAGCGCCCTTCAATGTCGGAGGAGCATCAAGAGCAAGATAAAGTGGAGTCTCAACCGCTTCATCTACACTAAAGAAACCTACTCCGTGGGTTAAATCCGTACGCACCAAACCAGGCTGTATTAAATTAACAGAGATATTCTTGGACTCTAACTCACGTTGATGAACCATAGTTAGAGCCGCTAGTGCTACCTTTGTGACTCTATATGACGGGATAGTCCCTTCGTCAGCAATATCGTCACAATTGTAAGTACCATTCTTTACTGATTCAAGGTACCATTCAACAAATTCGTTTACATCAGCTTCTGTCAAATCCGGCTTTGATAACCTTTTGATCCAATACTCATTACGTATATTTGAAAGATGTCCACAGTCACTCGAAATGTTGATGACACGCCCATTATTCTTTATTAATGGATAGATTAATTCTTTTAAATAGAAAATGCTTCTGTAGTTGTTATCTATAACTCTTTTGGCGTCTTCGTATGTTCTAGAATCAACCTCAGTATCAAGAACGGCTGCATTATTAAAAAGAATGTCTATTCCCTCATATTTTTCTTTAATATGGTCTCTGAACTTCTCGACGCTGCTTTTGTCAGCAATGTCTAGTTGGTGATATTCTGGTTTTAACCCCATATATTTCAATTTCGCGACAGCTTCCTTTCCTCGAAGTTCATCTCGCGATGTCAAGTATACCACGCCATCGAAACGCTGACACAGGGCTTTGACTATACCGAAACCGATACCTCGATTAGAACCCGTTACGATTGCAACTTTCGACATGACTGTAGAGTAGAAATGTATTTCACAAACTAGTATTACGAATATTGAATACTAGGATTTATATACACATATTTATCATTTTTCAGAGGACGTATATTAGGAGATAAGAGTTTTACTATCTTGTAATATTCGAATCAAACAGAACGAGAGCCTGTGATGGCCAGACCTTTATCGTTTTATAAATAAATAATGTTTGTTTGCTCCTACTTTCTTAAGTTTCAGGAAAATTTATAATAGTTTCAAAAGGTAGGTGTAGTAATATTAATATTAATTTTTAGTATATTATGCTAGCCATTTAAGACTTTAATTGTAACTTACAACTTATAACTTTGTAACTTACAACTGACAACAACAATGAAATTTTTTATAGAACAACTTTTTTTGTTCATTGCTGGCTCTTTTCAGTTAAGCTTGCATTTCGAAACGGTGGCCAAATTTTTATAAATTGACAAACTTGACGCTTTATAATTTAATTTTATAGTAATCAAACGCACTCGTGTGACCATCGTGCTTCAGTGTTGAAAGATTGTGTTACTAGCCCTTTTCGCTTTCATTATCAATTTAATTAAAATATTGCAATATGGCCTGCTCATTTATATTTATTTGGATTTGCAATATATTATTATGAAGAATCAAAGCCGATATTACTTGTTTTAACTAATATAGAACGGATAAGATAAAATAAAATCAAATAAAGGAAAGGATAAGGAGATTTAGGTTATCTTTAATCAGCGGATGTTGTAAATCCTGTTAATAAAGGAAACACAAATTTTATGATAAGGCCGTCTTTAATTTGAAGTAATAATCAGCTTTGTAATCGTACCAGTCTAATACTTTCTTGTCAAACCATACATAAGCACCTTTCAGTGACTGTGGAGCATCTAGAGCGAGATAGACCAGCGTCTCAGCTGCCTCCTCTATGCTGAAGAAGCCCGCTCCGGAAGTCAAATCAGTGCGTACCAGTCCAGGGTGCATTGAGTTGATAGATATGTTCTTGGACTCAAACTCTCGCTGGTGTACCATAGTTACAGCACTGAGAGCTATTTTCGAAACTCTATATGTTGGAATAGTTCCTCCATCGGCGAAATCGTCAGGATTATATGTATTATTCTTTTGTGACTCGACATACCAATTGACGAATTCATTAACGTCAGCTTCCGAAAAATCCTGTTTAGATAACCTTCTTAACCAATATTCGTTCCTTAAATTCGATAGATGACCACAGTCGCTCGAAATATTTATGATCCTGCCGTTATTCCTAACCAACGGATAAATGATTTCTTTCAAAGTTAAAATACTTTTATAATTAATACTTATAGTACTTATGATGTCCTCGTAAGTTTTGGACATGTATACCGCTGCATTGTTAATGAGTATATCGAGTCCTCCATACTTTGCCTTGATATAATCTCTGAACTTCTCCACGCTGCTTCTGTCACCTACGTCAAGTTGATGGTATTCTGGTTTCAGTCCTAGTTCGTTCAATTTAGCGACAGCCTCCTTTCCTCTCGTCTCATCTCGCGATGTCAAGTACACCACTCCGTCGAATCTCTGACACAAAGCCTTGACAATGCCAAAGCCGATGCCTTTATTCGAACCGGTCACCACGGCCACTTGCGACATGACTACACTTGAACTATACTATGTCCAACTAAATAGACTAATGATAAAATAATAATAAATTATTAACGACATGACATTATCTAATGTTACTGTGCAAAGTTTATCAAATATTAATGCGATATAAGTATTTTGATAAGTTTCCTAAATGTACCTATTACTACTTATAATAAGTGTAAATGTAAAAAAACATTAAGGTACTATTTAGCTAACAAAACAGTAATTAATCAAAAGTTTTAAGGTGATTTTTGGGAATAAAATTTCATCCCTCATCGCATTTTTGTAAAAAAAGGTCAACGTCCGTTCCCAATAAACTGTCGTGCTATCTGTCGCTAGTCGTGCCCCACTAAACTACACACAACATTATCTTTGATTTGAAAGTCCCACGTATACTACTGAACAGTAAGCATTCGTACTGCTCAGTCTAAGATATATACTGATGGGAGAATTTCTCGTTATCGGTCACAATACAAAAATGCGCTATGTGTGTTCGAATATTGTTTTAATAGCATACTGTCAATAATATCAATACTGATGAAAAGTTAAAACCACAAAATGGCAGTTATAAACGCTATGGATAAGCTCGCCAACCCACATTCGAGCAGTGTGGTGTGTAATCTCAATATCCCCGCTTACAATGAGGCCTGACCCTTAATGAAACGTTGAAATAGCCTAATGATTATAACAATGATAATTGTTATTATAGTCCAGTCAAAATAGACATTTAAGTTAGCCGAAACGTCTTTAACTTTCAGCTATTTTCGAATTTTGGCTAACTTAAATGCCTATTTTGACTGGACTTTAATATTTATATGATAGGCTTGTGTACAACGTAGGCACGCAGCTAAATTCTAAATGAAGAGAATCATCGTGGTAAGAAAAAACGCAAAATCTACGGGAATAGAGACTTTATTGTAAAGTAATAATCGGCTTTGTAATCGTACCAGTCTAACACTCTTTTGTCGTGCCATACATAAGCACCTTTCAGTGATTGTGGAGCATCCAGGGCGAGGTAGACCGGCGTCTCGGCCGCCTCGTCTGTGCTGAGGGTGCCATATCCTAAGGTCATATCAGTGCGTACCAGTCCAGGGTGCATTGAGTTGATAGATATGTTCTTGGACTCAAACTCTCGCTGGTGTACCATAGTTATAGCGCTGAGAGCTATCTTCGAAACTCTATAAGTTGGAATAGTTCCTCCATCAGCAAAATTCTCAGGATTGTATGTATTATTCTTCTTTGACTCGACATGCCAGTTGACGAATTCATCGACGTCAGCTTCTGATAAATCCTGTTTAGATAACCTCTTTATCCAATATTCGTTTCTTAAATTAGAAAGATGACCACAGCTGCTGGAAATATTGATTATTCGACCGTTGTTCCTAACCAATGGATAAATAAACTCCTTCAAAGTAAAAACACTTTTATAATTTATACTTATACACGTTAGGACGTCTTCGAAGGTCCCAGACGCATAATCTGCATCCAAGGCAGCTGCATTGTTTATGAGTATATCGAGTCCTCCATACTTTGCCTTGATATAATCTCTGAACTTCTCCACGCTGCTTCTATCACCTACGTCAAGTTGATGGTATTCTGGTTTCAGTCCTAGTTCGTTCAATTTAGCGACAGCCTCCTTCCCTCTCGTCTCATCTCGCGATGTCAAGTACACCACTCCGTCGAATCTCTGACACAAAGCCTTGACAATGCCAAAGCCGATGCCTTTATTCGAACCGGTCACAACGGCCACTTTCGACATGACTTCTCTTGCACTGTATCTGCAACTGACTAATTAAAATATAAATACTTATTATCTTATTAATTAAAGGTGCAAATTTTATCGTTATCTGTTGCCAAGTCGAGCAAAAACGCAGCACGGCCGTACTTTTCTCCAAGCAATTCAAGTTTCTTATGAACGTGGTTAATTTCAATTATATTATTTAATAATCCAGTGTGTCGTTCAAGACGTCACGGGAAATAAATATTACGTAGGTATGTGCTTAGTACTACAAGGACGCTACTATTACTATTGCGTCATTTAAAGTAAACCGTGCAACGGTTCGAGAGCATCGCTTGTGGTCCCTTTTTAGGGTTCCGTAGTCCACAAGGAACTCTTATTAGTCAGCGATCTGTAGAACAGTTTTTGCAACTGATTACTAACAAGTTAATTTTTCGTGAGTAGCTCCATCTCGATGAGACTATCAACTTTCTTATTTATGAAAATTCTTGATTCTGGTAGCTAACTGAGTTACTAGGAAATGAAAATTTCTGAGCGTTGGAATAAGATAATGTAACACGCAATTTCTAGGACATTGTGGGCGTTAAGTTGTATAACTATTAATTAATCAAGAGTAATAAACATCTGGTTAGTGACAACTTTTGAAACACTACCGTTCTCCCAACTTGTATCAATAACGAGGTTATTCAAATTGTAACTAACCATCTGTTTTTTTTTCACGAAAAATTAACTTGTTAGTTCAGTTGTAAAAAATGTCTACGGATCCCTGACTAGTTTCGCCATATCCGTCTGACTGTCCGTCTTTCCAACTATCCGCGATTTAGCGCAAATACTATTACCACTAAAAACTGTAATTTAGCTTGAGTATAAACATTCAAAATGTCAACAAAGTCGTAAAATTATTGTAAAATCATGAAATAATTTTTTTTAGAGTACCTCCCTAAGTTGGCTTGAGTTAATGCATCACTGTGTTACCGCCTTCAAAGTGATCAGAAGGTAGCACGTACGATGTTATTTTTTGCATTTTATGTTTTTTTTTTATTTTATTTTTGATGATTTTGAAGCCGGTTTAATTTTTTTATGAAAGTTATTATTACGTAGATATTGATAAGTAGTTGTTGTTGTATCTGTTGTCTATTTCTGTAGGAATTATTTTTGTGGTAATAAATAATGTTAGTAATATTTTGGTCGACGGTCGGTCCATTCTTTTACATAAGTTGGAGAACATACAACCGAAGTAAGCAGCCACTAATACATATAGGTTACCATTGATTGGTTACCATGATAATTAATTCATAACTTTATATCGGGTCACAACAGCCTTCCACTACAAAATACACGAAATACTGTATCTTCATATGCTGCTGGCTGAGGTAATAATTAATGAGAAACATACAGTTTAAATAATGAACCTCAATAAGCACGGTTTTGGAAGTGAAATCAAATCCTTGGCTCTTGGTTTTTTTTCTTTTTGACCACATCATTATACCAAATAATCACACAGGAAGCAGGACGAAGTTTAGTCAGTAAAATAGTTTCAAAAGTTTACAAAATTCATTTATTTCCTTTCAACGTAATAATGATGATTACAGAATAAATTAATGTAGAAATCTGCAGATTGGGTTCTCCTATCATAGGATTAAAAAAATTAGCCCCTTTTCAAAAACTGCATAACGAATACCAGTAAAATTAAAAACTACAGAACTGTTAAGATATAATAAAACAAATAAAGGGAAGGATATGAGGATATTTTATCCAAGTGGGTGTTTAAAATCAAAGTAATAAAATAGACACAAATTCACCAATTCAAAGTTTTTATTTTAAAGTAATAATCGGCTTTGTAATCATACCAGTCTAACACTTTCTTGTCAAACCATACATAAGCACCTTTCAGTGATTGTGGAGCATCCAGAGCGAGATAGACCGGCGTCTCGGCCGCCTCGTCTGTGCTGAAGAAGCCAGATCCGGAGGTCATATCAGTGCGTACCAGTCCAGGGTGCATTGAGTTGATAGAGATGTTCTTGGACTCAAACTCTCGCTGGTGTACCATAGTTACAGCACTAAGAGCTATTTTAGAAACTCTATAAGTTGGAATAGTTCCTCCATCGGCGAAATCCTCAGGATTATAAGTATTATTTTTCTTTGACTCGACATACCAGTTGACAAATTCATTGACGTCAGCTTCCGATAAGTCCGCTTTAGATAACCTCTTTATCCAATATTCGTTTTTTAAATTCGAAAGATGGCCACAGTCGCTTGAAATATTGATAATCCGGCCGTTGTTCCTAACCAATGGATAGATTAGCTCTTTCATGGAAAAAATGCTTTTGTAATTAATATTTATACTATTCACGACGTCTTCATATGTTCCACTCATGAAGTCTGCGTCCAAAACTGCTGCATTGTTGATTAAAATATCGAGTCCTCCATACTTTGCCTTGATATAATCTCTGAACTTTTCTACGCTGTTCCTATCACCTACGTCAAGTTGATGGTATTCTGGTTTCAGTCCTAGTTCGTTCAATTTAGCGACAGCCTCCTTCCCTCTCGTCTCATCTCGCGATGTCAAGTACACCACTCCGTCGAATCTCTGACACAAAGCCTTGACAATGCCAAAGCCGATGCCTTTATTCGAACCGGTCACCACGGCCACTTTCGACATGACTTCTCTTAAAGTGTATCTGTCGCAGACTAATGATAAACAATATTAAACATAAGATAAGGAGCAAACTTCATTCTTATCAGTGGAAGTAAATAAAATACGAAGTCTGTTTTGACGATAAGCGTTATGTATCTACTAGTTATGTGTGCAAATATTAACAATTTAACAAAAATTAAAGCAAGTCACTCTAAAGTAGATAAGCTTAATAACACTTTAATAACTGTTTTTGGGACAAAAATGTCATGAGATGGCATGTATATATGTATAGTATAGGTACAAAGTGCTATAATCGCTTGGTTTTAGTGATTTTAAGACGAGTATAAAAAGACGTCGTTGTGAGAATAGAGAGATGACTGAACTATATGTACATAATTATAAGCAGGTGCTAAGTCTGAACGATTGTTAAAATTC
This sequence comes from Bicyclus anynana, assembly GCF_947172395.1. Taxonomy (NCBI): domain Eukaryota; kingdom Metazoa; phylum Arthropoda; class Insecta; order Lepidoptera; family Nymphalidae; genus Bicyclus; species Bicyclus anynana. Next base: position 19,250,747 of record NC_069085.1, read on the forward strand.
AAGAGGATAATAATAATTCAGGATAAAAATTTATCGCCACAAATCGTTTATTTTATAACATTTAGGCATGAAATACGAGTCGGTACCTAGAGCTACTCTCATCGCCATTACCTTAGGAACACACGGCCGAAGTAAACGGCCACTTATATGGGTTACCATTAATGTACCTACGCCATGGATAGGAATGAATAATTCATAGACGAACATAAGATCGAGTCTAAACAGCCTACCGCTATGAAACTCTCTTCTGACTCTTCTTTTTATACTGCAGGGCTGTTACTGGTCACTGAGAAATTATTTAAAGAAAGGTAAACAAAATAATTCAAAGCTGTTAAGCACAGGACCAGTGGTAGTTTTAGTTGCTTAAACTTGTATATTGTAACCATCACAACACAACAACAAATCTAATCTAAATCCAGAATATCTTAAGTAAAATATTGTTGCTTCTTAAGCCGACTTAGTCACAAACTCTTTGACATTTTGAACTTACAAAAACCGCCACAAGTAGTCAACACGAAGGCGTCACATCCATAACTGAATAATTTAAACTTATCGCTCTCTCGCCCCGCGGGAAGTTTTAATTCAAATGTAAGCAAAAGTTGTACCGCTTCAATTCAATACCTGTGAATTATTCATTCCACACGAGTCCATTAGGGCAACCCCCCACGTGGGGCGACTACCCCGCACCCCCGGGTACATCGCGATACAGAAAAGTAAATTTACTAATTAAACTCGCGTCCACATTTCAATTAACTGATGTACTTCATAATATAGTTTTGTTTATACCGTAACTGAAGGTAGATGAATGCAAATTTTACCCAAATAATGTAACGAACCATTTCCAGATAGGCGGTATTCGCAAAAGATTACTTCATCGTGTGATCTTTGGCTTCACCAAATTGTCATAATTACCTTTGCCATGAAGAAATCTAAAATCAACTTCTGTTAAAAATGCGGAATTTAAAGATGTGGTTTTCTGAAGTTCAACTGTATGGCAACTAAGACACCTGAAATACACAGATACACAGATACACGGTGAACTTGCGTATAATTCGTCTCTTTTGCCTCGAGGATAAAAGTTAGGTGTTGTTGTGTTGTGCGATGTGATTTAATTAAAGTGTGCCTGCACGTGGCTGGCGGCGGCGGCGCGGCCTCTAGTGCAGTTACACTTACTAAACTCTTCACTGTCACAAACGCTAATAATCATGTACAGCCAAGTTCAGGCAAGGCCGGCACTTACTCCGGCGTGAGACCAGTCCTGTAAAATGATATTAATATCATTTTACAGGACTGGTCTCATGCCGGAGCAAGAAATTTCTTCATCACAACATCTCCCTGCCATTTTTATATGTAATAAAATTAACATATGAAGACTTTGTTTGTAAGCAATAATCTTTGTAACTACATTTTGTAAGTCAGGTCTAAAAAGAAATATTAAAATAAGTGCGGAAATACAGTTCATTGCTTTGTTTCTTAAAATACATATTAGATTTATACCTCTTAAATGTGACCAATATTTTGCTCCACTTCACATTACCGAAAAAGCTGTATTGAGTATGGCTACGGATAATAATAGTTCGACCATGGATTGAATCGTGTTCGGAGTCCGGCCCGTCCGTGAAGCTGTTCATGTCCTTTCTTCAGCCTTCCTTTCCATCCTTATATCTCTTGTAAGTATTGGATTGAGAGTGCAAGTTCAAGCAAAAAATATAAGCAATGAATTTCGTTTTTCATAAACGAAGGCGAACACTTTATTAATGTCAGTAATTCGTGGCTTCAGAAGACGGAGGTGTTTTAATTTAAGTATCAACGTTGACGCGGCGGCGGGCAGGCCGGCTGGCGCGCCGCCAGCGCCGCCGCTCGCAGCTAAGCTCGCGGGAAGAGCCGCCGTGATTTATGGGCGCCTGGTAACAAGCTTTGCGCCGACACACTATTACTTCAGTACAGCGGCTTTGTCATCGAGTTGCGAAGCATGCAGCTGAGCTTCGGCTTTCCGGATGTACTTTGTAGTGCTCAGGAGCTCACTATCTCGTTCCTGTCTCACTTCTATCATAGAACAAGACACCGTAAACAGTGCCATCCTTTCGTGGTTGATTTCTAAGGGATACGTTTCGTTGCAACGCCAACGGTTCTAATCCGAATGGCTTAAATGAACCCCTTTCAGCCAGCCTGCTTTTTAGGGAAGCGCGTCCCAATCTATGAACCTGCCACTTGACTAGTGACATGTTACGCGTTATCGCGTTACTTGATCTGTCGCATGTCATGCTCCTCGTCCTGCACACCGCTCCTTGTTTCGTTCCGTCAGAGCGTCGCGATTATTTGCGCGAGTAGAGCATTGTGTCGGCAGAGAGGACAGCATCGCGGGAACGCGAGAAATATAGCGAGGATCCGCTGCTCCTATGTGTACGAAGTACAGTGTAACGGGGCCTTTAGACCATCATAGTTTTCCAAGCACGACTAAAGTCAAGTACAAAACCTATTCACAATAAAAAAGTTGTTGCGTGTTATGGAAGAGCTCAGATGCTAAGCTCGGGAAGAGCCGCCGTGATTTATGTGCGCCTGGTAACAAGCTTTGCGCCAACACGACACACTATTACTTAAGTACACAGCGGCTTTGTCAACGAGTCGCGAACTCCAGCGAATGGGCGAAGAGTTATAGCTGAGCTGAGTGATGGGGAGGACTCAGTCGGATGCTCAGTGAGACGCAGGGAGAGTCTGTGATGATTTATGTCCGCCTGCTGACAAGTTTTGCTTTACAACACCCAAACTTGCCATCGTTCGATCTTACCTACAAATAAAGGGTACGACATGTTATGACAGTGCCAAAATGGTGTCAAAACTTGAACATAGAACTTATAGCACTAAAGCTGCGCTAATTCATCTTGGTGTCGACTTGTGTATTTTTTATCTTAGTTTGGCATTGGCATTGTCCATGCAGAATTTAGCAGTAGGTATAAATAATCTTATGATCGTAAATAATCTTACACTACGTTTTTACTTCAGGAAACAGTTTCTCATGAAGTACCTAGTGCTACAAAAAGCCGCTGTCTTTTAGCTAATCCTCTCCACACCTGATGATCATAGTACAAATATTTACAGTAAAAATAAACCAAGCGGCGGAGATCGGCGATCTTTTTCAAAATTGTAGTCTCATATGCACATATACAAACATAAAAGCAGCTTTGAGAAAACCGCACAATAACAACAACCGCATACTGGATGAGGTGATAGACGACTATATATAAATAATATATCTGAATAATAGTAATATGACAACAATATGTAGGTAGAAGATAATTGAGTAGTTCATGTGAAGATAATATATCTCGTACATTGTAACCCAAGTGGAGGCGCCGAGCTTCGCTAGTGTAATGCCCCCAATGAATGCTGCCTCACACTCCCAGCGCTCACAAGCCGCAAGCTCCTAAGCGTATTAACTGCCACGCGTTCAAACAAACAGTCTCATGTCACTAGGGGTACAAACGGACGGCTAAATTGATATTAAGCCTCGCTATATTGAAGGGGCGCCACATTTTGCGGTCTTCGTTTCCAATTGAAAATAATTTTCTTTTCTAGCTTAAATTGCTTTTGCCTCCGACAACGTTATTTGCTTTTCTAATATATCGACTTTTAGCGTTGCTTTTTACTTCATTTATTTAGTCATAATGGAGAATAATGATCATGGTATTTTGTTGGCGTATCAAATGTGTTTTCTATCCATCGGAACAGTAACTTTTTATTTAATAAAATGTATCTTTTGTATGTAAAATGTTACGATAAACGGTGCAATAGTATTACGTGCAGCAAACACACTCACGTTCGCTTTTATAATATTAAAATACCTACGCTGTGTGTGTAATAAAAATATTTATTTATACGAGTAACAGTAGTGAAAAGTTTATTCTGACAATCAGCTATATTGGTTTAAAGTTTGTTAGTAAGCAGGTGTAATAAATGTGTTACGGATCAAAGTTACAAAAAAGGGTCTGAAATAAAGCTACACTTTCATGGCCACAGTAAAAGGATTATTATTATTTTGAAAAAGCACAGAAATGAACAGTCCTCAGAACGGAGGGAAATCGACACAAATTGAAAAGGTCAAAGAAACGTTAAAGTGGTCGATCTTAATTCAAAAAGCGCTTCTAAAAGTAGGTCGCAGAGTAAACCACATAATTAACTGGCATTCGACGTAATCCGGAGCTATTCTATTATGTCACGGAGAATTTCATCTATTGTGTTTGCTCTCCGCTATCTCTGCAACGAGAAGAATTAAATTTTTGTGAGAGAAATTAATGAATTGAGAAAAAGCCCTTAATTTGAGCGAGGCCATATCTCCAGATCAAAGAATGTATACGCTTATTGTTTCATTTATACAAAGTTCGAGCATTGAATATCTTTATTACACTTTTACTTTATTAAATAACGTAACTCTTGACGGAGGTAAATAATGTCACGAAAATTTACAATTCTCGGGAGAAAAATGCATGAAATAGGGATTTTCCTAATATATTCTACCAACCAACAAACCAAAAATCTTTATTGTTACCAGATGAAACGGCAATTGTTTTATTTTATAATATTTTAAACAATTATTACATTTATTTTACAATGAATACTAAATCAAAACAAATTGTTTATTCCCAAGTAATAAAACCTTTTTGACCGTAAATATTCCATTAATTTCACGTGACTACGTAATCCTAGAACGTACAATAATTGGTGGAAAGTAAATAGCATCCGATGGTAATGGATATCCTTCCGCTTTTAGCGGCCGTGCGAATAGCGTTGCTGTGATCAAATTATAATCACGATAAATGATAGCTCTGCCCGGTATCAGTATCATATCATTCGCATAGAACAATAAATATTGTTCTACATAATATCATCATCAATTATATAGCTTTCTGCAAAACACAGGCTTTTCCTCTTTAAGAGAGTAATTTCGGGCAAAGACGCATTACGCTGCTTCAATGCAAAGTGACTATTATGTATTTAATTATTTAACGATCACACAATACTTTAAATATTATTTGAACAAATTAAACTGACGTTACAAATTAAAAGTAAAATATTAATTTCCACTTTCCCATAAACAAGGAGAATTCCTTTTCATTCATTGGTGAGTAAACACGTTGGATAGTACGTGCAATTTTCTTTTCTCTACCTATTCTTCGCTAATCCTTTCTTTATGACTAAAATAAACAGAATGCGTTGATTTAATGAAACGTGACTAAGTTTCTAGTAATACAACACAGCGAGGCTGAGAGAAACAGGATCGAAACAGATTTGCTGGTGATAATGGATATCCTTCCGACTTCTCGGACGGCGCGCGGGGAGAGCTCTGCGGTGGAGCACACACACGCCTATTTATTGGCGCTTTGCCTTTTGACGTGTTTTAGCTGATACCTGAATAAGGCAGCACACGGGATTTATAGCTTCGATGCTAATATTATGAATGTGAAGACGATTTTGTATCTTAATTTTGGCTTATACCGCTGAACCAATCTTGATAAACAATGAACATACGGGCACGATATGAAATAATGTTTATCCCAGATTCAAAAAGTTTGCTGTTTCCATTGCTCATTGAGTGATTCTAAACTCAGAGCTTAAGCTTGACATTAAATTTAAAAGTCACATGAAAATCTATGACAGATTCAAATTTTTTCTTTCGTTGTTAGGAATATTAGCCAATTATGTTGGGTTGAGTTTTGCAGGTGTGTTCCACAGTAGCACAAATTTAAGCATTACAGCATTTGAATTGGAAATTGAGAATTTCGAAGCAGTGAAAAGATTTCAATAGAACTGAAAATACATGAATATCTAGGAACTTGTTCATTTCTTTTTGTTCATTATATTTCGTAGTCAGCTCACAGTATTTTTAAACTGCTTCCAATATTAATCTTATTATATTTCCAACGATTCAAAAGTATTCATGGAATAATTTTAGAACAAAAGACGCGAACGAAATCGCGAGCCCGAATTTGAAACAACTAGACTTAGGTATTGGATGGTATTGTGGAAATAATTGAATTAATTGGGATCAAAGGCAGAGCTCGCAATTGGATATTAAAACTTTTCCTTTACTTTTTCGCTTCAAAAAATAATTGGAATGTTTAATTGTCTGTCGACGAATAAGTACTATAGCAATCCGTGACAGATCGTCACATATTCAATCTATAAACTAAAATATATTTTAAGTAAGGGAGAGATATGTTTGTAGTTTATTGGTTTAACTTGTTTAAACGAAGTTATATGTAAGTATATTTTTTTTATTCGTCGCCATGTTAGATTTAGATTTAGAGGTAGTTCTCTCTATGTTAAGTGACGAGGCAGTCTCGCTCTGATGAACATTACTCTGAACGTATTACTGTGAAATGTGTGACAAGTTCCAAAGTCTTGCAAAAGTAACCCGACGTATGCGAATTAGTAAAGTTTGAAACAGTGCAAGTTCAGTTAGTGTTTGAATTTCAGCTTGATTGCAGCAGATCGCGGGCAGGCATAGCTGGGCGCCGCAAGCTGCCCGTTCTACTTGCGCTAGTCGGGGCGTGCCAGCGGGCATTCTTCCTTGACTGGCATTTGTTTCAACTTGGTAAATATTGCCCAGAGGCAGACTGAGAGGTATTCATTAATGCATCTGTGCATCTGTGGCATTGTAGCTCTTTAACTAATGGACTGATTTTGACGTGTGCTTTTATATGATTCTGAATGTGGGAGCCTGTACACTGGGCTATGTGCGATTAAGATCTGATTAGCCTGATAAGAAAATATCTCTAAACGATACTCTTGTACCAAAGTGTTTGAAGTTGAGTATCGGGAAAGGTTTGGCAAAAATTGCGCAATTCGATTCTTGAACTGTGAGTATTACGATCGCACGGAACCCTCGGTGGGCGAGTCCGACTCGCACTTATCCGTTTTTTTTAATTTTTGATGAAAGAAAAAAAGCCGTGATAGCCCAGTTAATGTACTCTACCTCCGATTCCGGAGGGTGTGGTTCAAATCCGGTCCGGGGCATGCACTTCCAACTTTTAAGTTGTGCGCATTTTAAAAAATTAATATCACGTGTCTCAAACGCGAAGGAAAAACATCGTGAGGAAACCTGAATACCTGAGAAATTTATTGGCCTAAGCCAAATTAAGTTTTAAGAGGAGACTCGAGCTCAGCAGTGAGCCAAATATGGGTTGATAACGATGATGATGATGATGATGATGATGATGATGAAAGAAAATGCTGATCGATTCTGTCGAGGTTTTAACCTATATACATTTTTTTAACCAATATTATACCAGGGGCTTAAAATAAATTATTGAAGTTATTGATTAAGCCAAGACACGCTCGCCCGCGGTTCAAAGTTATATTAATTAATAGAATTTCCCTCGAGGATGTTGGGATGAAAATTTCATAAAAATACTCTTAATATTCCCTTAACATCACAACTTTTCGACTTTTGCAGATTAGTATGGATAGGTTTGTTATGTCAATAAAAGGAAAAGCGTTTTCCGAGTTCACCGTCACCCCATCAGATCCCCGTCAGTAGGTATCGCGAGCATTCGTTAAAACGTATTAGGATAATTTTCTTTTGGATATGGTAAAGCACATTGTATAAAAAATATAATTTATCCCACTAATATTATAAACGTGAAAGTTTGTATAAATTTATGTTTGTTTGGATGTTTGTTACTCTTTAACGCCGCTACTACTGAAGCGATTTGGCTGAAATTTAGAATGGAAATAGATTTTACTCTGTATTACAAAGGCTACATCCCAGAAAAATCCATGGTTCCGGTATAAATAGTTTTATGAGGTTGTAGGAGGGTAATATATCTACTGAACCGATTAAAAAATCTTTTATTAATAGAAGGCTACATTTTTAGCGAGTTTATTGTAATTTCACGGGTACGGGTACATGGGTAGAACCACGGGGCATCTGCATAGTTAATAAGAAGATCAAAAGTTGAAAAAATGTGCAAAGTAATAATTTATAGCCGCTGCGTGTCCTCACCAAACTTGGCTGTTCTCTGCCGTGCCTACATAATTAGCAGTATTAGCCGGACGCAGTGCAGCGCGAACTGCAAACTCCAATAATGTCCTGTAATCAAGCCACACCCACACACACCCACACACACACACACACACACACACACATACACACTAGAAAGCTAAAAGCACTCTCATCTATTTTGTGTAAACTTTGTACGTAGGAGCAAAGCAAAATTTCCAATTGGAAATCTGATTAGCTTTGACCGATTCATTGCATGGTGATAATATTTGATTTAACTTTATTTAAATGTCATTGATACAGTGTTTAACTTGATCGGCTTCAGATTATGAGATGAAGGGTTCTATAATCGAATCAAAAAGGAAATCAATAGTTTGGTGAAAGGGCTTCAGCCATGGCTACCACGCTACGGACAAACACGTGTCACCAAACATTAAAGTAAGGCCATTAAATGCAACTGAGAAACAGTCGTACCTACTGGCACTCCAGAAGTCTACTTCTGAGTAGACTTCTGGAGTGCCAGTACAGACGAATTACAGAAAAGGGAGCCACGCTCTTTTTCGCTTACAAAATGTCCCTTCTAATTACCAGAAGTAGGTAGATAGGTATCAACTTATCAAGCCATGTGATAATGTCGCGGGCCAGACATTTACATTTAATTTTAAACAGGGGATGAACTCGTCGACAGGTTTCGTCTGAGTTTGGAATTAAATTTAATCCTCTGTAACGCTTTAAAATCGAGTAATGCCAAGTAATTCGAACAACAACACAAATTCCGTTCCCGGCTTAAGCGCTTGTCTGTACTGACTTTACTCGTAGCTTGATGACATCATTTTATTATATTATATTTTAATATACGAGTATTTATTAAAGCCGAAAAGCCTTTAGTACCATAGACCACATCCATACGCTGCGGCAGGTTATACAGAAGACTCAGGAGTATATCCAGCCACTTTTACTTAACGTTTGTGGACTATGAGAAAGCCTTCGATTCGGTAAAGACCTGGGCTGTGCTAAGGTCATTGCAGATATGCCGAATTGACTACAGGTAAAGCACTTCACCTCTTGGATGTACCTGAGGTACATCCAAGCGTAGAAGTGGTTGCATGAAAACGCCACTATGTCAGTCCGTATACAGGATCAGACTACGAGGCCAATCTAGTTACAGCGAGGAGTACGTCAGGGAGTCGTAATCTCTTCAGAACTTTTTACCGCTGCATTGGAGGACGTCTTTAAGCTTCTGGACTGGGACGGACTAGGCATCAACATCAATGTCGAGTACATCACTCAACTGCGGTTTGCAGATGATGTCATCCAATGATGATGATGTACTTGTTAAATGTATAGAGCTGGAAAATTCCATACGACCCATTACTCTGTCTTGTTCGCAGAAGAAAACAGAAATCCAATTTGAGGGGATTGCTTAAAAGGTAGATCGCAAAAATGCCTCTTAGATACAGGTATCTGTTTGATGTTTTATATTTTTGGGCATGACGAGTTTAAAACTCATTTGGAGTTCTCTAATAATATAAATACTAACCCTAGATCCTATCACCAAACATTTAGCTAAGTATTAATCTGTACTATTATTATAAAGAGGTAAAGTTTGTGGCATTGTAAGGAGTAATCTCAGAATCTTAATCTAAACCGATTAAAAAAATACCACTAAAAAGCCACGTTATATATGAGTGTCGTGGGCTATTTTTTATTACCTTAACAGAAACTACGTGGGTTAATGCAAAAATACCGATAGCAATAGATAGATATTTTTTGTGCTATATGCGTAAGTATAGAGTCGATAAGCTATCACGATGATATTTATTATCTTTGCCACATATAATTAAAATTTATATTCACACGTGTCACGATGTAGTAAGAAATCATAAACACTTCGTATGTCATGAAACATATCAAATAAGTCCTACAGTCATTGGTGATAAGTATTTACTCAAGTCTGGAGATACGAGGTTGCTGATATTATTCCTAAACCTCACAGAGTAGCCGCTCGGGTATTATACAATTAACATAATAAATGTTAGTAATTGTAACAGATTCAATCAAGTATTCCGCTGGCCCGCATTTGCGGAACGTGGTGGGTCTAAGTAGGTACCAAATCCCCCTTCTGTGAGAGAAAAGAAGCTTACAGTGGAATATTAGAAATAGGCTTATCAGCAAACATGAAGCTAAATTATTTAACAAGGAATATAGCGTTCGTTTATGGAATAAAAAAGAAATCTTGGTAATTAAGGTGGGCTCAACAAATAATTGACTTTTCAGTGTTCGCCCGGGAGTCTATTTTTCACCACAAAGCGCGTAGAATCTTCTAAAAGAGTAATTTTTTAGTCGAATTTTCTTATTTTCATCTCGTGGAAATTAATTTTCGCTTCCAAAAAGGTTCATTAGCAAATAAATGGCCGGTTTCAACGAATTCCTCAGGATTAGACCGGATTGGACTTAATTACTTTTTACTAATCTTTGACGAGCCGTAGGTACGTCTAGAATTAGCATTCATAATAATATGAGCCTAGCTAGCGGTAGGTACTTGTCATTGATACTCAGGTATGTTAATTTAGAAAAATCATAGTCAAATAAGTTCAGTAGTTTCATAAAACTTATAAGAAGATATAGAATTAGAAAATAACTAACATACTTATATGTATATAAATATTTTTGTCGAAAACTGTTTTAAGACTATTTTTTGAAAAGGAATTACCCAATTATTGTAAATGACTAATAGGATCGTTTTCTCTCTATTAAGCAAAAACTTGTAATAAGTGTAAGACTAAGATTAAGTACGACAATATTGCAACAAGTGGGATTATAAATATAAAATATTCCCAACGCAAATTGAGTTAGGAAGTTGAGATGTTATTAAATACTTTGTCTTCGTAAATTATAAGACAGGTGTGTCTAGTTTGCGAGTTTTGCAGCAATTTTATTTTGAAGAAATAAAAATGAAGTGCAGAGAGTGAAGAAGTAAACTAAACGCGAGCGCGAGAGTGAAAGTGTCGGGAGTGGGCCGGCAGCAGCCGGCGACACTCGTAGCGATTCAATAAATAAACCGTTCTGTAGATCGCGGCGCTGTTGTAAACTTGTAGTATCTGGCGATATGAAATAGTCATTTTGTTGCATTATTCAGTGAGCGGGGCGCGGCTCGGCGCCTGCTAGGGTTGGCACACAGGAGTACTCCTGGGAAATCTACCAGAAATTAGCATTACATCTAGAAATTAGACTTAACTTAAACACCAGAAATTAGATCATAATTTGTAAAAGAGCTCGTAATAACGAAAAAGTAGTTTGTAAATACTTGGCTGCTTGGCTTAGTATGTGCCTACATGAACCTGTAATATACACATTACATATATGGAGAAGATAAGCTATGTATTTATTCTGATATTAGCTGATACCCGCGACTTCGTATGGAATTAGGTTTTCCACAAATTATTTCCAAATACCAGCCAAGTCCAATTCAGTTCATCCATCAGCTTCTCAGAAATGTAGCATTAACCATGCTTTATTTCGGGTGTGATTAATCTATATGTTAATCCAAGACCACTCCCATATATTTTGTTAGGAATACTTGGTTATAATAATCATAAGCGTAGTCTTGGTAAAAGTATTAAGCTTGGTAAAGTTTGAGAAAGAGTTTTTCTGTTATTGTAAAGTCAGAGTAGCGGTTGTGGCAACCCTACCGGCGACTAGTTCTATCGCCCACAAACCTTGTACAAAGGATGACACAGGATAACCGAGTTTGAAATGCACACAGTCTCATTCGGACTCATACTTTCGTGCCTGATGCGAAGTTCGCAGCTCGCTCTCTTTTGTGTCGATTTGATATTGAAATATCGCTTTACATACAACTGCTATTTCGTTTGTATTTTACATCTTCGCAGATGACGGTCTCGTTGCTCCGGTAGTTGGTGTGCGTTGTGCCTTGGTCTTGGATTCGATGTTTTGAGGTCGGGAGTGCAGGAATCAAAACAGGAACAAATATTTTTCAAACACTCCCAGGCCTCGGAGTGCAAGTTAAACCATTAGTCACGTTTAATAAAAAAATTAAAATTTGATTGTATTGAAAAATATTACAACTCGCCTCGCTATTGTGAAAGTGTTCCTGAGCTCCAAAGTATTCTCTTCTATAAAAGAGTTATTTTCTTGAGACTGCAGAGGGCCTTCGAAATAAGTTGCTTATGGTGATGACTAAACAACCAGCAAAGGCGTAACGCCAAGCGATTTAGCGTTCCGGTACGATGTCGTGTAGGAACTGAAAGGAGTGTGGATTTTCATCTTCCTCCTAACAAAATCATTAGGTAAAATTGTAGTTAAGGAGTAATTTATGAAAAAATCAAATCTCTATACCTCGCTAGGAGACGTTGATTAACTCGATAACAATGACAGAACACCTCTCGCGGGAGCAGCTTCGCGCAAACGCACCGTGCAGAGAACGATATTAATTCATTTAATCTGTTCATTCCATTCGTTCATTCAATCCATTCATTCGTTCAGTGGACAGGAAGATTACGCTTAAGCTTTTTACCAAAATATGGTCGCGCGGACCTTTTCATAAATTCCTCGAATGGGATTAAAAGTAAGCATTTAAAGCAAGTCTTGTATAAAATTGTACAAAACTCCCGCCGTCGCAGTAACCGTAAAACCCTTTCACGGCAACTGAGCTGTAGTTTCTTTAACAGCGTTTAGCCTCGCTCTGTGAGATTCGGCTCTAAGCAGATACACGCGGGGTAGAGGCTTTACTTTGTAAATGTGCTAGACCGAATGGCCGAAAAATATAAATATAGCAGTCTGGAGTTTGAGAGCAAGTTAAGTCGTACAGGTCATGTGCATTACTAGGTACCTCATAGTGATAGTAATGACAGAGTCAGACATTGTCGCTATCTACGTACCTACGAGTAAAAAAAAGAGATTTTCTCAGTTGACGGATAGGCTTTAGATTTTCTATAAACATACCTAATGGAAAGTATGCTGAGATGTAATGTTAAAACATATTTGCCAAGAATATGCTCCTTATGTCATAGATTTTTGTTTCGTTAAAATTTACAACTAAACAAAATGCCTAAGCACGATGATGCGAAATTAATAGGAAATGAACATAGGCACCATCTTTTGAAATCCACGTAATCAGGTAACACTTTTTCGGACATATTGTGGTTAAAGATTTTAAAATAAATACAAACGGTGGTCTTATCGTTTATGACCCTGTGTTACAAGACTCTCATTACAAAACGAGAGTGTAACAAGATAACTCGCTAACTGGCGCGCTCAACGGCAGGCCAGCGCTCAGCCGCCGAACGTTCACGTTTAGTGCATTCTTTTGTTCGGCGCACAGATTACTTATCTTTTACGATCTCGGGATTCCTCTCGCCTCGCTAAGTTCCGTGCAGCTTTTCCTGCCGACCACTGTACTTTTAAAACTCAAGGTTGAGTTTTAATACTAGCTCCTGACCTATATTGGCGAAGTATCTTTTGTAAGGCGGCCTGACGGTTTTGTATAAATGTATTACTTTGCCAAAAGAATAATATTAAAGTCGAGATATTCAGAGATAAAGATGTGTAACAAAAAAAAGTTGATTTTTTTTTCTCTGTAAACCGGAAATACTGAAATTTGTACTTATACAGTTCCAATTGGTTGATATGTAGAGCGTAAGTTGAAACAACATTGTAGTGGCTTTATTTTCATTAGCTCCAAATAATAATTGTATAAAACCTTCTTGTATGTAACACAAAGTAAGGAAAAAAGATTGTGTGTTTTTGTACTAATTTGGGTTTTTTTGGCTTGGCTAATCTATTGTTTTTTTTTTTCAAATTGTTCGATTCTAAAGTTTTTGTTTTGTTAGATGATATAATTTATTATCTATAAAACATCGCAGTAGCACTGCTTTGGCTCCAGTGGAGCAGTGACTCAACGATGGCTGCTTATCGTAAATCTTTTACGATCTCTAAGGCTCTCGCCTTGATATAATTCAGGTATATTTCAGGCACCATTTACTCCTGCTTTTACGTTTTTGTGGACTGAGCCTGAGTATTGTTTTTATTAATACTTAATCATCCCAGCTTTTAGGCTTTGTTCATTCTTTTTCAGCTGTAAACTCCGCTAAAGCCTCAATTATAAGAGCGCTTTCAGTGAAGAGTTTTCATTATACGAAATTAAGCCGAAACGAATCTTTTACAATATGCTGGAAAGAATTAACATTTTATTTTATCTTTTCTCTCTTTATGGGAAACAGAAATTGTTTTAATTTTCCTTTACTTAAATTTTTAGGGCCGATTTCTTGATTTATTGAGTACCTGTTATCAATAGACTAAGTAAGAAAGTGACAAAACTTACGCTTAGATTATACATACTCGTATGTTTCTTGACGAATTGCTGCTATCATCCATGACAATGGGTAAAACAATTTAAATGGAAGATCTGTCTCATATCTGTGTTTGTATGTTACTAATATTATATATATTTGTTAGTTTATCATTATTAGGTAGGTACGTGAAGGTATAAGCTGCTAAGACAATCATTGTATATTTATTTACATCGAGAATAATAAATTCCATTTTTTCCAGTGTATTGGCTACTATCGAACATAAGAATACAGACATACGCTGATATAAGCCGATTGACATCGACTGCTGGACATAGCTATTTTGTAGGGACTTTCAGACCCTGTCTTGAGCCGCATGCATCCAGTGGTTCAAACATAACCTGCTAAAATCATAACCCTTCGTTTTGGCACTGCCGTGATCGGGTAAAAATTGGTCTATATACTTTTAAACCGATGCATATTTCCGTGTCAAAGAGCTGCTCCTGGCTCCACGCCAACGTGAGGCGCAATTGATAGCAGCTTAAGCCGAGCTGAGCTGCATTGTGCCCCCGCCGCCCCGCCGCCCCGCCGCCCCGCCGCCCCGCCGCCCCGCCGCCCCGGGGGGCAGGAGGTAATTAACGCCGTTTAACTCTCGAAGGAGGATTACGCTTTTAACCTTGTGAGCAAATAACTGGCTTCCCGGAGCCATCACTAAATTGCGAGTTATCCCAATATTATTCTGCTTGTTAGCTGACTATGGAAAATTCATTGGTAATTCCGAGACTATTCGGTTTCATTTTTTATTCGCTAGCCACAGAATAGGAAGAGTTGGCCGAACTTTAGCTTTTTGTTTTTGTTAATATTTTCAAAGCTTATGTAAATATTCATGAGATAACTATCACACTCAAACAATGTTTTACAATCCGACTGGTTGTCTCAGACATTAAACCGCTTACACAAATTTGCTTTATAAAATGACTAACTCCTATTTTGAAATTCGTTCGTTATAATAAAAAAAATAGTTGTAATACGGTTTCAGTTTTACATGCAAATTAAATTCATAGAGACCATTTATAGTCCAATTCAAATGATTTGTTTGTAACATTTTTTGTACGAACGCCGTAACACAGTTAGTTATATTTAGTGAACCGCTGCTCTGTAACTGAATGTGTCCGCGGCGTGTATCGTGTGTCATGTGTGACACAAAGCACAGTTCCGATGTTCACAAACATTTGTGACAAATGTTCCACTGTATAGCTTTACAGTGCCTGCTCGACCGAAATATTTAATTTACTCCGTTTTTGAGTTCCGCACCGCAGGGTGAAAATGCTGTATTTTTATATCACTCGTCTAATAGTACCTATTTACGTAACACGGTGATGTAATGGCTTTTTACTATGATCTTTGTTGGTGAAAACGAAGTCTCTTAATAAACGTGAGGTTTCATCCTTGGGGATATTCGGAGTGATTACACTCGTTCTACAAACCTCATCGGTTTCAACGTTCGTTTCAGTTGTGACCGGCAGAACATGTCCATAGAGAGGCATTCCGAGAGTTGGACGCTGGCAAAGCTTGATGCTTAAGAAGACCCCACTGCGCTCCCAGAAAACGGAAACAGAAAAAAAGGATTACGGTCTTGTCGTGGGAAACACTTCATTAGGAAAGGAGTTACTAGTCGCAGTGAGGCGCTGGATGCAAGCAGCAGGACCATTGCATAGACGTCCAGCAACTGAAATATATCCATATTCTGTGGATCTTATTAAAGTAGAATCTACATTTATCTACTGGCATAAAGTTAACTCCATGGAAATCCAAATAAATCTACTGATTTCCATGTCATTTTCAAGTCAGATAACGAAATAACAATAAACATTAATTTTTATTCATTAAAAAATACATTAGATACAGCTACTCGGAATCTAGAAAGTATACATATATATAGGTACGTCAGCTTCACCAGTTCAAAAGCGTCGTAAAATTTTTATTTCTGTACATTTCGAGGTTATTCTGGTCGCCTACCGTCATTATATAAAAGTTTCCTAACAAATAACGCCCGACCCTTTAAACATTTCATAAAAGAAAATTGAATGCCCAGCCATAAATTGCCGTAGGAAATTTTCCCTTTTGATTTTAATTTAATAAAAATGGCTTCCGCATTTAAGGACTATAGTTGTTCCCACTCATTTCCTTGAAAGCCTTTACTTAAGAAATGCGCAACAAAACGACTTTTATCTCCGAAACACTCGGATCTCAGAAGAGAGTAAAGGACTTTACGTTCTCGTATGTTTCAGTGCAGTGATTCTCTCACTCATATCAATCATTTGGTTCTCTTCTCTTCTTACTGAAGTTTAAAAAAATTACATTTTATATTTTTGAGAGAAAATTATACAAACTATAGAAAGAAATATTATTAATTATTATAAATTATTATTATTAATTATACAATTATAAGAAGATAAAGACGAATAATTAATTTTGAGATGACAATAAGGGTTAAGTTTTGTGTTTAACGTAAACTCCCATTTTTTCTCTACAATTTAGCCCTTGACTAATGGTAATCTCACCTAATGGTAAGTGATGTTGTAATCTAAGATGGAAGTAGGCTAACTTGTTAGGAGTTGTGTCTACACGACATCGTACCAGAACGCTAAATCGCTTGGCGGTCTTTGTCGGTAAGGTGGTAATACCTTACCGATAAAGACGTACCGCCACGGCTGAAGCTTCCCACCAGCTAGACCTGAATCAATTAAGAAATCCCAGACCGGGAATCGAACCTGCGTTTTGTAAATTAAAAAAAATACTTTGAAGTTTAAATCCTTGTACAAATTACTAGATTTTAATTTCAAAATGACATGTGGCATACGTCTACGTTATTTTTCCATACATTCAAGTTGAAAATCTCTGCGTCATAATATTACCGTTTAGAAATGCTCGTAAAGAAAATGAACAATTTATAAGTACCTAAGTGAAGAAAAATGTAAACGAATAAATAAACAATGCATTCCTTAGTTTTCAACCACTGAGCTAACAAAGTGTAGTCTAGCTTCAACCCGTTGACTAGTTAAATACATTTAAGTTTCAGAAGACTCCAGTGCAATGAACGTCGCCATCGCCGCAGCTAATCACGTAAACGAAACGTGCGCGAGCTTAAACAGCCAATATGTGTCGACTCGTACTGCAATATTATAATTTAGTTCCCTTTTATCTTTCTCATGAACCCGAGTATTCATTCTATTTATATCTAAGCCCCTTTCATTTTGTTCAAAGGTTAAGCAATTTTTCTTACACAATACCACGGAAGGGGTTTAAAAGATTGCAGCTCTGAAAGAAATGCAATTTACAACGCTTCGTTCCTCTTTACTCTTTGTTTTTTTATTTCTTTTACAGTTCCTGTTTCTCTATCTGTTTCTTATTCAAGTGTAAATGTCTGGAAAATCTGAGAGCCTCGTTCATCTGGTTGTATTTGTTTTACTAATTAATCTAAACAGGGTTACATTTCTGAGCTGAAGGCTAAGTAAATAGTTCCGACATAGTCGCGGCGATTAACTTGTGGAAGTGTTAACATTTAGGGTTGACACGTTCTTGTGCAAATAAAATACATACAGATAACTAATTCAAGGATAAAATATGTTGTGTGAAAAAGAAGTAAAATCATCTTGAAAATTTTTAGTTTGTACTAAGAGAACATAATAGTATTATACGGTATATAATAGTTTGATATCACTGAAGAGAGATTAAAATATGCCTACCTTGAACTTAATAATATAAATGCACCTTACTATTTGGTTAAATGAAATCCATGTGGTTTGATATTTGGAAAGTTAAATTAAATGAAATTTTTCGTAAAATATCTTCTGCATTAGAAAGACGGATTGGTGTTGGTTCTAAGTAACGTGTACAGACAGACTTATAACATAATATCGTTCGCATCACTAGCCATCGCCATAGGGTTGTCAAATAATAAATAAAAAGGAGCGAATCAGAAATAAAGTATTTCGTAGCATCTGGTAGGACGCACATTACTGGCCCTTCTGCGGAGCAATCTTCAGCGCGGGAATGAATAATTTAATTGGAGCCTTTTATGCGCATTACGGGCGGCGCTCTCGGCGCTCGGCGCAGAGGCAAATTGCATTTCTTTCAATTCACTACCCAATCCTTTAGCACTCTTTTGTACAGGAATACTTTCTTGACTTTTTGTTGATGCTAAATGATCATCTAGATTCTAGGTTAAAGTATTTGTTTGGTAGCTTAACCTAAATTCGATGATTTCATTTAAAGTAATGCTTATTAGATGTTTGTAACGATTTTAGTTTTAAGCTATCTCACAAGTACGTACATTTTTGGATCTATCAGTGGACAATGCTTCATCATCAGTATCAAACTATTTTAAGTGACCGACCACACGGTTAGACCTGATTCCTTAAGTGACCGACCACACGGTTAGACCTGATTCCTTAAGTGACCGACCACACGGTTAGACCTGATTCCTTAAGTGACCGACCACACGGTTAGACCTGATTCCTTAAGTGACCGACCACACGGTTAGACCTGATTCCTTAAGTGACCGACCACACGGTTAGACCTGATTCCTTAAGTGACCGACCACACGGTTAGACCTGATTCCTTAAGTGACCGACCACACGGTTATACCTGATTCCTTAGGTAGATACAGGAAAGAGGATGTGGATCAAACACAACATAGTGCTCCAATGTTGGTGGCGGGCTTATTATGGTGATAATGTTAATTTTTTTAACGAGCTCTATCGTATTACGTGAGAATGGCAGCTTAACTTGTTCTCAGAGGCACGGAGGTGTAACGCTGAGAATTTTGCGGGTAAAGTATTAGATGGTTAATTGTCACCCAGGGCGCCGTTTGAAAGAAGGATAACTTGAGAGTTGCTTTTAGTTTGACAAAGACTGAGGATTAATAATTATGATACTTTTGTAGTGATAATCATGTAACAATTGTCGTTTCCAAGAATTCTCTGCATAGTTTAGCATTATCCACCAGGTATGTTATGAAGAAAATTTGCTGTGACCATGATATTGTGACAGACCTAACCCCTTTAGTTATACGTCGTATAACTGATGTCGTCTTGTATATTGCTATTCACAAATAGAAACATCGCCGATAAAATACCAAACACGCACACACATGAAATAGCCAGCGCTGCTGTAAAAAAGTAATTACGTGTTTAATAGTCGACGTAAACGTAAAACTCCATTTCATTTGAATCGGCCGCGCGCGGAATATTTCACGACTGGCCGACACGTCGACACCGCGGCATTACATCACCGCGCGTCAACTGCACTCACTTGTACACAATAAAACTCCACTGACAGACATTGCGCGACACTGCAAGACATAACTCGTCGACATTAGGCGCAGCGCAAACACTCGGGTCATTCCTATTTTTCGACTTCAAAACACCAGACGCAATTGCAGCCTTTGCAGCCTAGAACCAGACAAAGTAAAAAATATAAAATACAATCTAATCACGTCAATATTCATTATTTCTCTCTTATTTGACGTTCGCTCTATGACGCTACAGAAAATTTGATGTGTTTCCAGTTCAGACAGTGTTCCCAGAATATTTAATTTGCGAGCCACTTCAGTGAAAAAGCTGTATATATTCGCATAATGTTTATAAAGGTGAAGCTACGTTATCCATTTTATTGGTTCAATCAATTTATGAAATCCACGCAAATAACGATTGATTCGTTCACACGTCGGCTTCAAGGGTTTAAATCAGTAAGTAAAAATAAATAAATATTACTGAATTTATTATTTTCTGTTAAATTCTAGTATTTACTCCCACACGAAAGAGTGCAATGTTTCTAATGTTTCAATGGGTATTTTCATTAAATGTTTGTCCTTGGATAGTTGTATTAATGTGCTGCTATTTGCTTGCTTTGCTTATTGATTTCTTCTGATTTGTTTGTACATAGAGAATATCAATTTTGTTTTGTAATGATTCATTTTGGTTTAAAACATGCTCACAGACCAAAAGTTCGTCCGGTAATACCAACATTTTTATTTCAGTCGCCGATCTAACGACAGTCACATGAGAGTCATGAGACTGAACGCTCCAACGCCTCACGTTGATGGACACATCCCACAGGGCAGCTATTTGCAGAACATGTTCCTTGCATGCCCTTCGAAGAGTTGCCATTAAAAGGTCAACTATCAATCCTTTAATTATAAACATAATCAGACTCAACTTGGGCCTTTCTTGGAATGAATGAAATCGCGGTTGATTAGAAAAATATTCTTCTGTGTGCGGCCAGCCTAATTCGCCGACACGTGATGCCGAATTGCATAAAACCTGTCGACAACCAACTCAGCTGTCGCTTCAGATACCTAGTTGTATGAACTGACAAATATTAAAATGACAAAAATTATGAACTAAAAGACGTTTGATAACGTTCATTGCAATAATGAACTAGATATTTTCGAATTCAAAATTTCTATAATCTAAAGTGCAATAAAACGTACAATTCTCAGTCTGTCCTACCAACAAGTCAAAACTTGAGCAAAAAGAAAAAAAAGCTCGTCTATTATTTTCTTTCAGTCTTTGGCTCAACAAAATCTAGTTCAAATTCCTTTGTTTTTATCTCCCGCTATCTCTTTAAGCGAAAGTTGTAACAAAAGCGTTTTGTTATTTCTGTTTAAAAGATCTCGCGAGCGCTCGGCTCGGCGCTGTAAATGGAGGCTTACAGCTCACAGTTCGATTTCGAGGAACGCACACAATTCCGCACGCGCCGCACGCACCGCATCGCACGCGCCGTACGCAAGTTGCGTTAGGTGTGGTGCTTATATAGCAGACTAGATGAGTGTGTTGTCTTTTTATTCGACGATAAGTTCAACTCGAAAGAGTAAGATTTTAAAGTAATTCATATCCGTATTAAGTTTTTGGTATCGAAGTGATAAAACTCCTTACATGTACAGATTTGCTATTAATTTTGTAACTTGCTACAGCCGTAGCCCCTACCCATTAAATATGTCACCATCTGCAATATATATCCGCATGCAAATAACTTCAAGTGGAGTTGCGCACAAGTTGTTATTACTTGAAAATAAAAAAAAAAATATATACAGGAAATTCTTGTAAATTGCAGTGTTTTTGTGACCGCAGTGTAGTTGGCAAAGACGCACAGTACGTCCGGCGCGCACTGTGGGGGTGGCCGATCAGCTTTAATAGAGGTTTACTGCAAAATGTTTGATTACACCGCAGTGCGCAATAAATCTCGCTGATTGCTGCTCGGGCCGAGCCGCGCGCTCGAGATATCTTAAATTATTTCCTTGTTTCCATCTTTTAGCTCTCTGGTCAATACGTTCGATTGTAACGTTATCGTGAGTATTCGTACTTAGGTATATAGGAATATCTGTTTTTTGTACAAAAAATTTGAAAAACGTCTTAGCAATTCGATTAAATATTACAGTTTTTATTCGTTTATTTAAATATATCATCAAAACCATTTCACGAGATTTAGTTAAGCAAAAAGCCATGACAATAACGCGTATTGAGTCCGCTTTCAAACAAATGCCGACGGGGGCGCCCCGCAGCTGCTGTGGAAAGCCCTCAAATGTGTGGAAAACTCCGAATTCACAGAAAATTTTCAACTCGGATCTAGATATTTAGCGCGGAATGCGCCGCGTGCGTATAAAGACCTCTTCAGCAGAAATACGCTAAACGATTTCGCGAGGAGCGGCGGGCGCAAGAAATTTCCATTTTCACCTCCGCCCTCCGAGCACTCTTACTGGGACGTGCGAGTTAATACGTTTAGTCGCCGGCGCCGCGCGGGTAGGCCGGGAGCTGGCGACTTGCGAGTCGTGTGATTGTATTACATATATAAAGATAATAAAGTTAAAGACCTTACAGGGTCCGTAGACAGAAAGTGTTCAGTGAAGCCACCGCGAAAGCATATTAACAAATTGCCCTGTTATTTGTCTCTAAAGCTATATATGTATATATAAAACAAATGAAATTGTGAAACAAGTGAACTAAATAAAGTATGAAAAATCGCTTAGTAGCTCCGATAAGTGCGAACAGATATAGGACAGGATTTCAAAAATAGTTTTGACCCGGCTGTGGAGTAGGGTAAATTGAAAGCTGCTGGACATAGCAGCCAAGACCTATTAGCCTTGCTGCGCTTTCGGGCGCCGCCATATTTTGTGACACCAATAGTTTCACTTGCATCGTAGGTGCATAGACAACACAAACGTGTTCGGCTACTGTTCTACTATCGCTTCAACTCTACTTTCGGAAATTTTATTACACTGAATTTGTAATTCCGTGTCAAAATCAAAATACTGCCTTTCATTATTTCCAAAAACTTCCCGACGTCTCCTAGACTAGCTCGAACGCGCAAAGAATTTTAACAAACAAACCATTAACACGTGACTGTTGGGAATTAGCCCCTATTGTGAGCTTCGTAAGGCTTTCAGTGGCGTCGCGCGACAGCTGGCAGACGTGAGCACGCGCCCGAGGGTGCTCTATTGGCTGGTGATGGTGTGTCGTGGCGTGCACAGGATGCACGGGCATGTGGCGGTATGCATTGAAATCTGCGACACGTGTGTCGCGATAATGAAGAAATTCTCGTGTAGAAGAACGGATTCTTGAACTAATACATTTTTAATCTTCCATTTTTAACTTGAATTCCATCTTGATCTTTAAATTATTCTTATCTTTTTGTTCATTAAGTTTTTCTACAGCTTCTTTTTTATTTTTCATAATGACGTTTCACAATGCACTTTGTGAACGATAAAGTTTTGAAGGAGGCGTTGAAATTAGCCAGTAATAAAATACTCCTTTAAAGTACCGGGTGTAAAAGGACGGTCGTGACAAATTTATGAACACTTTTATAAAATAAAGCAGATGAAATACTGTAATTTAAAAATATGCTCTCTTACTTGGTGACTCACTCTCACACACTAAATTTGATGGAGGTACACCCGCAGTTTGTCTGAAATGCACACTTTCATCTTTATAGCGTAGAGGCTGCCTCGTCATCATCAGCCGATGGACGTCCACTGCTGGACATAGGCCTCTTTTGAGGACTTCCAAACAACCCGGTTGAACCGCCTGCCTCGAGGGTAGACGCCGCGTAGTACTGGTATGCACATATAAAGTAACTTTTGTCTTTGCGTACACACCAAAAGAGAGCCTACTTACAGTCGGTAACGGACTTCGAGCCAGGCTAAAAGCTCCCAATGTCATACATTCCTATAATACAAGTACATTTTCCGCGCCTTATGGCTACAAAGAATCTACGAGTATAAAAATTCCATTCAGTCTCACACATGAGTTACATCACGCGAGCCTCTTACGAAGAGCCATAATTTAATATTTCGCCAAAAGAAAACAAAACTTCTTTCAAACGGGCTTAACTTTGAGGGCTTACAGGCCGCGGGTAACTTTGTGAGACGTGTTTTATTTACAACCCACATCCGACGCGAGCGCGAGAAATTATTTATTGTGAGACGCTGCGATGTGTGTGAAACGACCTGAACAACGGAGATCACGCACGTACTCCCAATGCACCACACCCATAGACAATCTATAGAATACGTTATAGGGGAAATGGCTTTCGTAATATATTTAATTTATCATTTTATGAGTAAACAAGAAGTAACCTAGTTTAATCTACGAAGTCAATCTATAGACAAACTGAAAACCGTAATATTAAGATGAAATTTCTATCGCCATAAACACCGTAATATTTTATTCGTATAGAAAGGTAGGTAATTTAAATATTAAATTATCAAATGAATCCAAACATTACAGTATTTGTACAGAAACGCTAAATTATTAGCTGTATTTGTTACCGGTGGGTCATTGACAAGCCTCCATGGCCTCCGTGGCGCAGTACATTTACAAGACAGAGGTCCTGGGTTCGATCCCCAGCTAACTAAAAGCATGGCCAGAGACCCAATTGAATTAATTAAGTATAAAAAAGCTAAATAGATGCGAAATTAAATCGTATTCAGGACCTGTCCGTTTTGAAATAACTTTGTAGGTAGTTATGATAGATTTAATGAATTATTCCTTCCTTTATCTTTAGTACCTGTGTATGGTTCCAGAAAACTGATAAAATAAATGAAATTTTTACATAACTCACCTGGATACCCTTATAAAAGTGATATTAAGTAGGTATTTTTTCCCGAAGTTCCTGCGGGAGCGGGAAATTATGATAATTAATATCAGACCGAGTCCCAGGGAAGCGTGGCCGGGTTCAGCTAGTAATATTGTATTATTTAGGTCGCATAGAAATTATAATAATTCATTACAATAATTGATCTTATAATTCACTTAGCTAGTTACTGGAGTACGTCATCAATTTTGTGTTTAATAGCCTGGTGTGATGGTCCACATCCGGGTGGAGGTCACACACACATGAGGGAGAGCGCTGCCTGCGCCGGAATCATAGGGTCCTCCAGGGACGCGCCGTCAATTATCTTGGACCATAAGGGAAATGAGAGCCGAGATTGTGTCTCAGGGTAACAACCCTAAGTAAGAAGTAAGGTCTAATTTTTATAGTAATTACTTTCGGATCTGAATATGATAATTATAATAGTTTGTTACTTTTAAGTTAACGGATCATTTTAGATCACTTTTGAAGGAAAGCTTTTAAATTGGATAAAAATCAATATTTTGATTCCAGTTATGTTGAACGTATAAAATAATTGTATTTTTTACTTTTCAACGTCAAAAGAGATCTTGATTTATCTACAGAATTATTAACCATGTTGTATGCATAAAAAGTACAATAAATTCTAGTCTAGATTTTCTCAGGATAAAAAGTAAATAGTTTGTGTTCCACTTTCATAATAAATTAAAAAACTTCAACAGCGACAAAACATTTGTGATACAAAAACTTATAATAAATTGTGAGAATCCGCCGTAACGAGTAAAAGTTGTGAGAATAAAGAAATCCAAGCACAAAAGAAGTCTGCCGGTTAATTTATCGAGTCTTTGGACACTGGATACAGTCTAGACCCGCAGGCGGTCGGGGCAGAGACCTAGTGCAAATGTAGTCTGGGATCTGTAGAACATTTTTTACAACTGATTACTGTTAAGTTAATTTTTCGTGAGCAGCTTCATCTCGATGAGACGATCAACTTTTTTATTTAAGTAAATTCTTGATTCTGGTAGCTAACTGAGTTACCAGGTAATAAAAAATACTGAGCGTCGGAACGAGTTAATTTACCACAGCTGGTTAGTAACAACTTTTAGCAACCTCGCTATTGATACAAGTTGGGAGGAACAGTTTACCAAAAGTTGTCACTAACCAGATATTACTTTTTACTAATTTTTACACAACTTAACAACCACAATGTACTACAAATTGTGTGGTACATTATCTTGTTCCGACGTTCAGAAATTTTTATTTCCTAGTAACTCAGTTAGCTAACAACATAACTAACAACTAAAAATGTTTATCGTCTCATCGAGATGAGCTACTCGCGAAAAATTAACTTGATAGTAATCAGCTGCACAAAATGTTCTACGGATCCCTGACTAATGTGGTTTAGGTTAGTATACTAAGCTCGGCTGACTACGTGTTCCGGAAAATTATTTATATGTATAGAAATAAAAAATATTTTCTAGAAGCTTTGAAAGTCGGTCACCGCTGCAAAATGTAAAATTTAGTAATTTTTAAATAAAAATTTTTATAGGGTAAAAATCTTAGTATGATATTGAGTTGTATTGAGGCAGTAGTATACAGGTACCTAATTACAATTATTGTACGTAATTTACAAAAAATGTTAACAATTTGATTTGATAAACAATTAAAATAAACACTAATATCTGGGTTTTAAAAATCGGGTGTCAACATCTATTTTTGTTTTTATTATTTTTCTTGATATGAATCTTGTAGGTAGTTAAACAGTTAATAACTCAACTCTGACTGGTTTTTGCTACTACGTACACAGAAATGTAACATAAAAGTTTCAGTATCAAACCTAGTCATGACTAAGTTTAGGTTTCTCCAACTTCTCGAAGTTCTCTGTCAGTTTGATGGAATAATAAATGAGTGTTTGTTTTGCTATTCCATCAATGAAGTTTATTATAAGTTGAGAAACTTCTTTTATTCTACGTGTTAATTCAATTCCATATTTTCGGGATAGACCTAGATATGTCTTATGGATGGATGAAACTTATCATTGAAGTTGTGAAGGATGATACTTAGAAAGCTGTGGTCTCTCGGACAGCAAAGTTTCAGTATACTCGCGCCCGCCACCATTAGAGTGTTGTAGTTTCGAAACTGTGAGCCCTGCTCAGAAGCTCAGGCTAGTTTATTTATATTTCTAAAATATTAAGTTTTCATTGTAAACTTTTATATTTTTGATGATGAAGACAAAACTTGTGAATTAGCTTTTTGGCACTTAACAGAAGATGGTGAAACCAGTCTTTAGTTGATATAACTGAAAAAATACGCTTGTATGTAGTAGCAATCAAAGCACGGTTGTCATGATAGTTTACGACCCCACCGTGGGAGCGCCGCGGGGTCGCGCCCCGGACTCTTTCCTTTTGGAGAACGGCCAACGGAACATGATACGGGGCCAGACATTGAATACCAATTACCTTGTTATCTAACTAGCTTTTACAATCACTATGAAACTGAATCTACAGCACTAACTATTAATTTCTCGAAAATGTTTCAAATTAATTCCTATCTTGGTCAATTTGGTTTATTTGGAGAACTATTTTTCATTCATTAGTCTCAAAGGATTCAACGGAACGGAAAAGAATTCAATACCCATAGTCATTGTCAAGTTAACTAACCGTTGCTTAGTTTTGGGAATTAATATATAAAAAGGCTTAAAGTTAAGGTCTGTAGGTAAAAGGTTAAATGATTATTATAATACAATTTTAAGTATAAAAATTTTGCCATGCCCTATAATGTGCTGCCCGTATAGTTTTATTTTATTTATCACCATTCACAATAACATGACAACGGCAAATTGAATAAAAGGTATTTATATGGAATTTACTATTGTAGTCTCCTATCCAATGATATCGCTTGGTAAATAAATCTTTAAAAGATTACCGTATTTTTCCGAGGCAAAGCTCATTCTACAAAGATTCGAATTTCACTCGGCTTGGCTGCTGCTCGATCTCAAAAGGTCTCACAAGCTCTCCGACTCTCCTTTCTCTCCATTGTGGCGCGTCGAGTGGGCGCCGGGTTACTTCTCGACCCTACATCAAATTCAGCCAAACAATCCAGTACTATAGTAATCGAGTAGTCATTTTCCAATTTGTGTTTCACAGTGTATTCGGATCCTAGCTGTGAACTATCGTATCGTATAATAAATCTCAAATTGATAGCCAAATTAAAGCAATCCGATGTGTTTACTAAGAAGTCTAGAAAAACATGTTGTGTTATATTAGTGCAATCCAGAACTGAAATGAACTAAACATAGAACTTTAATACTTGGCTACTACATTCACAATGTTACATACCTAGACCGCGGACCCCAACTCAAACAGTACAGTGTAGAGGAGATCAATGTTTTGATCTTCTTAAATCCCTCCAGAGGACCACGCCTCACTTACAGCTGTGATCCTATTGGTTGATGTGGTGATGATGCTTAGGTACTTAAAAGTCATAACTTGTAGACATGAATTGCTTACTTACATAAAGCCCAATGACAATATTACGCTAATCCATAATCTCTGTTGACAATGATAATTTAACAGAAGCGAGTGAGGGTAGCCGGTGTTTGCACGAGCAATTCTCAGCGCAAACTTGTTAGGACAATAAAAACAGTGCGAACAGTAAACAAGGTGCGAATCAAACGTAAATGAGTTACAAATTGAATTCCCGAACAATCTCCAAGTGATCTGCGGTGAGAGTGGAATCATTCCCAGTTTATCCACGTCTCGACTGAGACTTGACGAGAGATGAGGGGGACGTGTTAGGCCGAGACTACACATGCTATGCCTTTTCATAGGACTACTAAATAGTGGTAGCGCTACTGACGAGTAGGTGCTCAAAGTACTATTATAGTAGTTGGATACATAAATAAAATTATACTCGTAGAATACTTAACTAATATTAATACAAGGTAAATAAAAATAAGTAAATGTTTGTTTGTTCGCCCGCCACCCCACATTGGAGCAGTATGGTGGGTTTAAGTACCATAACCCCTCTCTCTTATAAGGAGGAAGGCCTTGTCCTGTTCTCAACTTTTAGATAGTTAAATTTGCAGACACACAAGTCGATTATATTATCTGTATGTATCGATTATTTTATCTGTGGTATTGATAGCTGTACACGCGTGAAATGCAATAATCTAGCTCAGGCCGGGCGCTGCAATGATCCGCCGCTTTGTCGGCACCGACGCTGTTAGCGACACGCGCGGAGTGATTGGATGCTGCGGCTCTGGGCCGAGATAATGTGTCGCGGACGCTGCGGGCGATTACATATACAGATTGACTCGCCCTAACTGTCTCTTTGGTCCGGTGACATGACGAGACTCTGAATCATGGTGTTTTGGGTTCGCGTTTGATCAGCATATTAAGTATTTAATATTCAATGTTATTTTCGAGCTTCAGTAGTAAGTTAAGTTGGTGGTGTTATTCGGTGCCTTTCAGAGGAAGTAAAGTCGATTCCAGTAATTATAATGTTCATCTTTTAGGGATATTCAAACAATATCCAGTACTGTAGAAATGGCTTAAAATCTTCCATCAAAAATAGACATCTGGTTCTCGTTACAACGCATCCTGCAAATCTCATCTTCTGATGTGAAATTTTCTCCTCGATGTACCTCTAGGTGTTATCAATATTCTATACCATTATCTTATCTATTCCAAACAACATTTTAGGCGTGTTTCGTTAACCATTAGAAATTACCATCAAGTATAATAGATTACAATGATATTTTATCACGTAGTAACTAGTGGTGCCAGAAGTACAATTTTTGTTCTTGACCACAATCTCACTTTATGGTAAGTGATGATCTAAGATGAACTAAGATGGAAGCGGGCTAACTTGTTAGGAGGTTGAAAATCCACACCCCTTTCGGTTTCTACACGACATCTTACCGGACCGCTAAATCGTTTGATGGTACGTCATTACCGGTAGCCGGTAGTGGTAACTAGCCACGGCTGAAGCCTCCCACCAGCCAAATACCTTATACATTTGAATATCTCTTTAGTAGTACCCCTTCCAGGTTAGTCCGCAGCTTCATCATCAGGAGACTCGTCACTTAACATCAAGTGAGTTTATAATTTTTGGTAAATTTGTCGTTTAATAAAACAGCCTGACGTTACTTCATTCGTCTCTTTAATATAAAACCTAAGGACTGGAACATATTAATTGCTTTAAACTTTTGTTTGCAAAGAAGTTTCATCAAAAATGTTGTTGAACACAAAATAAAATAATTGAAGCAAACGCGGCGTAAGCGCTCGGCTCAAAAACTCGAATTAAAAAATATGGAAGCTTTAGATCAGTATAATTTCGCCGCTGAGCCAACGCGTGGGAATAGTTCATATTAGAAAGTTCATTATAGAAAGTTTTAGAGTGTCAGACGGGCTTTAAATAACTTTTAACGTTCTGAAAGTAGGCAGGTAGCTATCCGATATTCAGCAGGTCTCACAAAGCAATGTCAGGCAATGCAATTTGTGCTATCTTCAAGTGGTTGTGAATATATCATCAGAATAATATTAAAAATATATTTTTTACAAGGATAACTACGTCACTAGAAATATGATTGATTAAAAATAGTTTATTTAATGTCTATACAAGACTAAACACGACGTTGTTAACTGAAAAACATGTAATGCTGCACAAAGAGTTCTATGTAGTACACCGCTATGCAAATACAATCGGATGCGGTTTCGCAAAGAACTCAGAGGAATGAGGTGAAAGCCTCGCTATCGGCGCGATCAGTACGTATTGTTTCGGCGAAGGTTTCGCTCGCGAGTGTTAGATTGCGTCCATTCTACGAATGATCCCTCAAGTGGAGGAACACTCGCGAGTGATTGGAACGAGATGCGGATGATAAGATGGACGAGCGGGAGATGTATGCCGGGGATAAATAACATGAACGGTCTATACCGACTGCTACACCATACTACTAGCGGACGCCCGCCACTTCGTCTGCGTGGAATTCAGTTTATCACAAATCTCTCGGGAACCATAGATTTTTCCGAGATAAACAGTAGCCTATGTGTTATCCATGCTGTAATATATCTCAATACCAAATTTCAGCTAATTTAGTTCAGTAGTTGAGGCGTGAAAGAGTAACAAACATTCATATCATCAAAATAATCAGTTTTCGGAAATCTCGGGAAACCATGGATTTTTTCGGGATAAAAAGTTATCTATGGGTTAATCAAGAGTAAAATCTATTTCCATTCCAAATTTTAGCCAAATCGCTTCAGTAGTAGCGGCGTTAAAGAGTAACGAACATCCAAACAAACATTCATCCAAACATCCAATCAAACTTTCAATCGCGTACAATTTAGTATTACTTTAATCAATTTAAACGTTACCTTGACCCAAGTAAGTTCTTGTAATAAGGCTTAGGTCCATTTCAAAAGAAACACTTTTTATATCTTTATTAGAAGCAAAGAATGCATTGTTGAAATAATATGAATATCTAAACGTATTGTCTTTCTTACGTGAGATTCTTTGAAAACCCGGTCAGTAAGTTTTAGTAAGAAAAATATTCCCTTTTGTTTCTTTGTTGTCTTAAACACTTTGAAACAGTATTTTATAATTCTAACGTAAAAGTAAAGTATTTTTCAAGAAAATGAGTAGGTTCGGAAATGAAACTCAAGTGTTCCCAAAGCACAGCGTTCACGTGGACTACTGCGGATTGTGTACAAAAATAATAATCATACAAATGGGTTGGCGATTGAATTTACAAGCAGTTGAAAACCGACCGAACTCCCATCAAAATCTTAAACATTGTCCGCCATGAATAATACATGAACCACAAACGGATTCCCAGATATTATGCTAATGTTTTGGAAGAAAAACTTTGTTGTGACTCCCTGTTGCTATATATTTTTAATATTACAATACTACACAATACAAGGCTCTAGCTGCTCGTGGTCAATTTTTATCTTCAGCTTGCGAGATTATTATAAAAAGAAAAACAAGTTTTATAATATGAAAACTACCAACATACCTCTGTGACGGCGACTACTTTTACTCATTATTACAAAAGGAAGTGTGATTTAGAAAAACATACCAACATACAACATGCTTTTTATAGTATAGCTATGGCATACATATAAAAATGCTTCTTACAGATTTATGGAGTGCGAGATGAGAAGAGACGATTTATCAAGTAGATTTTTTTAAAAAGTGATGCCATTTCAGTGTAAAAGAATGAAAACATCTCCCTCATTTGAATATTGAATCGGAAGCAATGTTCGTTCGACGGAAACTGGATTGGCAACCTGCTTCAAGTGGTGGCATTTTCCGATTTTAAAAATAGTGAAGGCTTTTCCGGTTATACCTACTCCTACGAGGCCGACAGAGGCATCGAGAATAGTGCGGGTCAAATACTTATTCACAATTGCAAACTTGTGCCCAACAGTTGAAGACAGAAATTATTTAAAAAAAATTGTTAAAACCTATATAAACTCATAAAAGATAAATCGTTTTTTCGTCATTTAATTTTCAATCATCATTACAGTATAATAATAAACCTTTAAGTTGAATTTGAATCAAGCAAAAGTTTGTTTGAGATAATTAACTCTTGAAAAAGGGCAAAAAGAACTTTGGTTTTGAAATAATAGGTTACTGAAATAAGAAAATATATACAGTCGAATTAAGAAACCTCCTCCTTTTTTTGAAGTCGGTTAAAAATTACACCCTTTTGACTTTGAATGACACAGTAAAACTTGCTACATATTCCTCCATGATTGAAACAGTTAAATCTGTTTACATAACGTATGTTGCGTCAATTCGACAGAATCCGCACACTGGAGATATCGCCCGTACAAAAGTGACACAGAAAGAGCCTTTTCGGAATCCTATTTTGAAAAATCTGTCTGTGCCAGTGATTTATCCCCGCCGAGTCTTTTAGCACGGCAATCTAGCATATCCTGGGAATGCAATTTCCACCGGTTATATCTTTTGTACGTTTTCCCCGGAGCTGGATTGATTAATGGATGCAATTTGAGAGTTTTTGTCACCATCAAAGAATGTGGTCGCCATGGGTCGGGGAGTAGGTATATGTTTGTACTTCGGACTTACAAGTTGTTGGACAGATGCTGCTGCACTGTAGAATAATAAAAGTAATTGTTTATGTATTTCAATATATTTTAGGTACCTTAAGTATGAACTTCTTTTTTGACGTCGTTGGTTTAATATTAGATTAATTATTTAAGAATAATGTATTAGTACAGCGCAGGCTAGGTACGAATTAGAATACGTTAGTTTACCGACTTAACCAAAAGTCAGCTTTTTACTTTATAAACATAAAACAATGGTTAAGCACCGTGGAGTATTTTATTTATTCATTCATACTTTATTGTACAAACAAAAATATTAAAAATTAATAATAACAACACAGTATACAGACAATGTGCAATGGCGGGCTTACCTACTGCTTCTAGCATTTTTTACTAGATAAATGAATTAATTTATCAAAATGCGACCTTCGTCCTTTATACGAGAGGATCATTTCTTCAAGAGGGAATAAATAAATTGGTTATTTTATTTGTCTTACAACAACACAAAATTGTCTTATAACAACAGAAAATTAGGCCTGTGCCTAGCGAGTAGCAGTATGCTCGCGATAATAATGGTCGGACTCTCAGAAGCAGAAGAGCACCAGCGACTTATACCTAACAAATAGCTCTGCGTGTGAGGCATTTATCGGCGGCGATAGGCCGGCGGCGGTAGGCCGGCGCGCGGCCCAAATGTCCAGGATCACATTTATCATTCAAAAGACATCAGACCCTTCAATATTTCAGGCTAATGGTTTTGACGGAGGTCGGCCGTGCTATCGGATTCCTATTAAGAACGCTTGGGCACTACCTCCGATACAAATCCGAGAAAATGTGGAGCAAAGTGACAAAATATATGGTTACGGTTAGTCTCAATTCGACGTTCAATTCATTACGAAGACGTTTTTGGGATCGTTCAGTGCGGCGGTAGATCGAGATAGGAAGCAGTGACGTCCAGCGATTTGATTTCCGCGAAGTTCCAAGAAAATATTCTTATTATTGCCTCTTTAAAAACCAGCTAGACCAATATGTACATGACCAAACAAAACTAAAACGTAAAACGTGTAATTCTTTAACTTTAGCTAGTAAATAATCACTTTTCTAGCAACAATATAACGTTTCTTAAATAAAAAAAACAACTTGAAATATTGGAGTATATACCTACGTATGTATTGCATACCTATATGCAATACATACGTAGGTATATGCAAGTAGGTACACCTCTTGGTGTAGGTGGACCACTAGTCGTGTATAAAGTTTGTTTGAACAGACATATAACTCTATACTATACTAATTAAGAGATAAAATTTGTGGTATTTTAGGTATTACTAGCGGACGCCCGCGACTTCGTCCGCGTAGACCACTACCCCAACCCTACCCAACCCCTACATCTACCCTACCCAACCCCTACATCTACCCTACCCTACCCCTACCTCTACCCTACCCCAAACCTACTCCTACCCTACCCCTACCTTACCTACACCCTACCGCCATACCCCCCCCCCTACCCCTACCCCTACCTACCCCTACCCTCCCCGTACCCTATCCCTTTCCTACCCCTATCCCACCCGTAACCCTATCTCACGCCTATCCTACCCCTACCCTACCACTTCCCTATCCTACCCGTACCTCTACCCTACCACTACCCTACCTCTACCCCTACCCTACCACTACCCTAAACCCGGCCCTAAACCTACCCTACCCCTACACTACCCCTACGCTTCCCTACCCGTACCCTACCCTACCCTGTAACTTCTCTATCTTACTCCTACCCTTAGCAAAATCGGTCCAGTCCTTCGAGAGTGGTGGTATGACCAAGAGAAATAGAGACTTCTATGCTAATAATATAAAGAGGTAAAGTTCGTGTGGTTGTAGGAGGTAATCTCTGGATCTACTGGACCGATTTGGAAAATTGTTTTACCAATAGAAAGCTACGTTATTTGCGAGTGTCATAGGCTATGTTTGATCCCCATATTCACACGGGAACGGGAACTACGTAAATGAAAACGCCGGGCGTCATATAGCGGAATTTCTGCGTCTTTTAGAAATTTTGTATTATCTCCGAAACTATTTAAGTAATCAACATACTGTAAAGGGCAAATCTTATCTCCATAATATCCTTGCGATTATTAAATAATTTATTTTAATAAGGATTAAAGTTTAGTTGTATAAATAATGACGTAAACCTAAGTATATAAAATTAATAATTTTTAAAACACAAAAGGTACTATATCTGCTAATATATAGAAGATAGATATATGGTGTCGCAGACTTTTTTGTAGAACTTTTAAAGATACATTAAGTCTCCATACATTAATTTAAATTTTACACAATAGTTAAGGCAGCGCATGCGAATAAGTCTGTTTAAGAGGATTTTCAGTCCGACCTGTATGACAAAAACTGTGATAACTCGGCTAGTATATATGATACCAATATAAAATATAGCCTATAGCACTCCCCGATAATGTAACATTCTACTGGTGAAAGAATTTTTAAAATCGGACCAGTAGTTCCGAAGATTACCCCATTTAAAAAATGTGACAAACTTACAAACTTACAAACTTTACCTCTTTATAATATTAGTATAGATAATCTCTGGATATATTGATCCGTTTTTGAAAATTCTTTTACCAAAAAGCCACGTTATTTGTGAGTGTCACAGGCCTTATTTATTTATCTCTAGTATTCGCACGGGAACGAGAACTAAGCGGGTGAAATCGACTGACTCACATTGAGTATCTAGGGTTAAATAATATGAAAAAAATTAACCGACTATATAAAAACAAATAATTGTGATATACTAAAAAGTCAAAAATAACATCGTAAATATGCTTTTAACTTATGCAAAAATTATAATTGGCAATTTACACTTCACATTACTCCTCATTATTAACACAGAGCATAAATTACAGAGGGTAGGAAGTTTATTGGGCCAGCTATTTACTGATAAAAACAAATTTACATTTAAAATGTTCATTCGGTTAAATGTATTAAGTGGACAACGTTCACAACACTGATAGCATATTCCATTTTATTATTTTACACGTCGCTTCTATGTATGTATATATCATATATTTTTTAATTTTTTTTTAAATTATTTCATGGTAAATATGTTCCTTTGTAGATTCCTGTTATCAATGCAATATACCAAATTATTGCGAGTACGTATATTCCAACGAGATTAAATAATTTAGGTATATCGGGAAAACGAAACTGAAACTAAGTACCTACTCCAAAAATACCAGTGTATATTTTTTGATTGGAAAAAAGTAAAACATAAAATTTTAGATTCGACTCGCATTTGAATTTTTTGAGCACTCCGACAGTTGTGTGGTGACTGACGACTTTCTGTTTTAAATAAAAGTAAAAAGTAAACAAAATAAATCAAACAATTCCACAGAAGAAAAATAAAATGATGTGATATTATATCACCAGACTTTACAAATTGCCATCTCTATAGGATAGGTGAGAGCCGTGGCCCGTGATAGCCCAGTGTTTATGGGAGACCCGTGATAGCCCAGTGGATATGACCTCTGCCTCCGATTCCAGAGGGTGTCGGGTCGAATCCGGTCCGGGGCATGCACCTCCAACTTTCCAGTTGTGTGCATTTTAAGAAATTAAATATCACGTATCTTAAACGGTGAAAACGGTCATCGAGAGAAAACCTGTGTACTAGAGAATATTCTTAATTCTTTGCGTGTGTGAAGTCTGCCAATCTGCATTGGGCCAGCGTGTCTGCATCGGGCTATTGTCCTAACCCTCTCATTCTGATAGGAGACTCGAGCTCAGCATTGAGCGGAATATGGGTTGATAATGATAGTATAGGTAGATATTTATATGCCTTCTACCTTTCAGAAGAGAGTGGGAAATAAATTAATTAATCTAACACGTTAGTATTAATTATACATTTACCTACAATGATTTTTGTTAGAAGTATGGATTTGTGCTGTGATAATAAATTAACATTATTTATTATTAATTTTGCAAGATTTAATAAATATAAGCACTAAGCAATAAATACTCGTCCATGGGTTAATGAAAATAATGTCAAAACTGATTTCACGACATTTAATTATTTGTATTGAAACCCCCTATGATGGCCAGGTCAAAAAGTCAAGATTCATTTATTTCAATTCAGCTTAGTTTACAAGCAGCTTTGAAACATTAAGTTATATCATAATTTAATGATGAGAATTAAGTCGAAAACTTAAAAATTTTATTACGAGTGTTCCAAACAGGATGGATCAGCAGGTCACCATTGACCCCGGATCAATACCAATTTTCGTTTATTCGCTGTACTGATCACTTGAGATTTTATATGTGAAATTAGTTCTCGATAGGTCTGCGTCGTGTTCAGGTCGGTAGCAGTGCCCAAGTGCGCACTGGCTGTATTAGCTTCCCGTATGATAAACGTTGAGTCTAATTACATATAGCATTGAATTATGTAGGATTATCGTGAACCCCGATGATATATAACGGCGTAAATTATTGTAATTGTCACTTTACTGTGCGCTCCTTAATTAAATTATATTGCATAAATTAAATAAGATAAATCCTACATAATTAACTCATTTTCATAATAATTATAGAGCGTAGCTTTAGAATGTTAAAAATACTTACCGAGTATTTTTAGTAGTTGTATGTCTAGGACTCGTAGACTGTATTCAAAGACGTACTTGAGACACTTCCTGTGCGTATTGCCAGTGATATAGATCATCGCTGACAATACGCACTTCCGAGACTTGGTTGCTCAATATGGGTCTCATAAAAAACTCAAAGTCTCGCAGTTTATCTGCGTGATCGAAACAGAAATGCGGAGATCCGCAGAAGACTTCGCATCGGAAAGCACAGTGTTGGTTGATCCCTCACTAATTGGGCCGATATCATCAACCGGGTTGCAGGGAGCTGCTGGATGCTGACGGCTCGAGACCGTGGTGCTTGCAAATCTATGCAAGCGGCCTATGACCAGCTGTAGACGCCCATGTTGACTGATATGACTGTAGGAAGTTTACAAAACAGAGAAGTGTTACATTTCCCTAGGGGTAAAATAAACTTGTATCCCTTCCAGTTTTCCATCCTGGTTAGGGTGGCTATCGTCACTTAATACCAGTCAAAAGATAACTTTTTTTTTAATAAGATTACTTGATATAATCCCTGCCTCTAACTAGTCGGAAAAGTCTGTATTTGAAGTGGGTACGACAATAGACTAACGGGGTGGGGATCAAACCACCACCCCTCGGTGATGAGTCCGGCCGCTCTTACCGTTGAGCTATTGAGGCTTTAATGAAAAAAAAATATTAGCTTTATCACATGTTTTAAATAACTTATAATAAAATAAATGTACATATAATTTAGATAAAAAAGCTTTACCTGTAATATCAAAAGTAGTTTAAACAATAATTATTCCTTATTTATTTCCACAAATAAAAATCCAGGAAGAAGCTTTTCAAAGTAAATACTTTAGTAACAATTTTCAATAAGCAATCAGATATGGCAGCTCGCTGCAGTGCCGCTGAGCGACAGATTGATGATCATCCTCCTGGAGAGTCCCCCCTTATTCTTTGCGCTCATAAATTAGCTCTCCTCTTCAATGTCGGTTACAAATAAAATAGACCAAGGGACGTGGGAACTTTTGGACTTTGGATTTGTTTGTATTTTTTGAGAATTTAATCTGAATTTGCAGTTTATAAAAACACGTTAGATTATACTTTTGACGGAGGGATAACGTCTAACGGAACAGGTCTTACACAGTTAATTCCCCAAGACTGAGAAACATGAAATGAATGAAATAAAATTTGAACAAACATTGAACAGAGATCTCCAAAAAATAAGGATTACATTACAAAACCGATTACGTATTTCGTTAAAGTAGGTACACTTACAAGCATCTCTTTGAAAACTTTGGAAGAATCGTAAAGTGCAAGTTTCCGTGGTCTGCGTTGCCAAGGATGCTCTCAGAAGAGTCCGCCGGCTCGCGCGCTACCGACTATAAAGTGTTCGGTGAAATCGATGAATGGAGTTATTCCACTTCGTTTACCGGGGGCGGCGGGGGCGGGGGCGGCCATTGTTTGGTGTTTAAACTCCGATTCCGCTCAATGATTCATTAATTGCGCTCACAATTGAATTATTTAATGCGACAATCCCGAATTTCGAACACAACAAAAACAAAGTTCCTATTATTTATCAAAACTGCTAAATACGTTACTCAAAATTGGAACAATTAATTTTATTACGCCGCGGAATCTGAAAATCTGATGCATCCGCACAGATTCAATGAAATAGTAATTTTTAACAGTATAATCTGATGCCGAAGGTCTGTTGAAGTGGAAAATCTCTTATAACACAACAATAACACAGAGATGACTACGCAGGGTATATTGGATAGAAGTGATCAATGTAGTAGGCACTATAAGACGCCTAGGCTCGTCCTAAAGCCAGGGCTGCTTCATGTGCCTGTTGATTTTCTACTTCACTTTACACTAAAACAGCAAATAAACATCTTGAACACCCGGCATTTTCCTTAAAGATTTTTATAAATTAATATTTAATAGACTAAGTAGTCTTTATCATCTGATGGTACCTACAGTAAAAAATCATCGCTGTTAAATAGTTCCACTTCGCAGAGCATGCAAGGGATATGTTCTACAAAGTGTCTTCTTGTTGTTGGCGAGAGCGTTAGTGTAGTAGACCCCACACTCGGTGAGGTCTGTCAGTCCGCTTGCCGGCACTAACTCGCCCACTTCGCACATCTTGGGCACAGTGTCGTCAGTGTCTGTGTCAGTAAACCTAAAACGTACTGGTAAAGGTTAAGCATTATGTGCTTGTTACTAAATTTAAATGTCAAGTATACGTAATAATAGTACGTAATAATAGCAAAATAAATTACTATTTAACACTCAGACACCTTTAAAGCATTTCATTCAAATAGAATCCACGACGAAAGAATATCCTTCAATAAAACTTTAATAGATTATAAAATTATTCCTTCAATAAAACTTTAATAGATTACGATTGGATATCGTTAAAGAGTAGCATGAATTGCGAATATCTTTTCCTCAGCTGTTTGATCTGTGGCTCTCGACGCGACTCGAGCGCGTTAAGCTAAAAACGCCATTAACGTTTTTCACCGGTTCCGCCGCAGAGCTAATGAGCACTCGCTCTAATTCCCGCCGCTAGCGCTAACAGCTCACTCTTATCAAAATCGATCACGGGGTTACAGTTACAGCAGCTGAAGTTTAAACTGAATAGAACTCTGCTGACAAAACTAAAATTATATTAAAAAAATTGACAAGTTCGTTGTGCGTGCGGAGAAGTGAGGTGTATCAGTCGTGTGATTTTCATTCATTGCTAACCATTGTTTCATTGTGAAACCGTGCGGCTTCAGCTGGTAGTGAAATATAGACCGATGATTAGCAGGGCAGATACTTATTGTTTCGTAATAATCGTACTATTTATAAATGAATTATCAGATTTTTATCGAATGTCATATTATTTTGTTTCAGTAATCAAAAAAGACCTTCACATTTGCTATTTATCTGCACCTGGCAGGCGGCCCATCTCGTTGTCTCTGCGACGTTCAATTTACTCTCGGCCTGCGACAGTACGAGCAGTTCAGCAGTAATACGTACGAGACGAACGTCGCGTATCGGTACGTTACTCGATATCAGCTCCTACAATTTGTTCATTTGTATCGAAGCTCTTATTTTCTGTATTTATTATATTTCTGTTGCGCAGGATGACGTCATGCAATGTGCCGTTTGTGAAATTCCTCTCTGTGATCAAATTGTTGGCTGATAGCGCTGTGCCGTGTATTGCTTTGGAGCTATTCCTTTTGGTAATTTAAGAAATAGTTGCAATATACCTACAGATAAATATCAGGATTTTTAAGTGTATTTATTATTAGTTTAAAATCGACTTTGTATAATTACATATATATTTATCATCGTAACTACTGTGATTCAAAAGTAATCTTTATTTTTATACCTACTTAAATTTTCAACACTAATCTTTTTGTTTATAAAATGAATATTCAGTTATAAAATAATTCAGTAGTAATCGGATCAGGATGTAAATGATTGCTCTTAAGTTGAAGTTCTTAAGTTTCAATTTATTTTAAAATTCTATACATAGGTATACTTGGAATATGTCTCTATTTTTTTATTGTAAAATATTTCAATAATTAACTTATCTTTAAGGTGCTGATAGACTTGAGCATTCACTTGAATTCGTGCGAATGTTACATCACAGAAAAATACGAGAACATTTTAGCGAGCATTCTATCGAGCGATCAAGATGTTCGTAGCGATATTTGGCTCTATGCCTGGCTCGGCTTGTTGTTCAGTTCGACAAATATAAAACGGCGAATGCTCGATGTTCTGTTACACACAAGTCATGCCTACGTGAAATGTTCGAAAGAATTCGCGTTTA
The DNA here is from genome assembly GCF_947172395.1 of Bicyclus anynana. NCBI lineage: Eukaryota > Metazoa > Arthropoda > Insecta > Lepidoptera > Nymphalidae > Bicyclus > Bicyclus anynana. The sequence goes on from NC_069085.1 coordinate 19,291,681, forward strand.
TGTGCGCAAACGATTAAACAGCTCTTTCTTCTGTCAATGTTGAGGCAATAGCCATTAGCCATGGAGAAATCTACTTTATTTTTGATATGATTTAAGTTTCAAGTTTTGAGTCTTAGTGCTAATTAAGGAAGAAGATGAAATCAACGTGCTGAAACTCGGGCATTGCATCTAAAGCCTCTTATTGCATCGGCAGCAATATTCGTCATCACACACATGTTAACAACAGATAATCCCGTGTCACGCGTTGTCGTGCGCCTGTCAGCATGTCGTGTAGCCCATTACCCGACCGGCACCGACCCGCACCGGCCCGGCAACGGACCGTCGACCGAACACTAGGGGTACGGGTTTAAATGATTAATGTGTTCTTGGTCATCGATCCGGGAAACTTGTAGGCTTAGATATGTAATCACTTGTCTATAATGGAAAGTCGCGGTGAATGTTAATTCGTTGGGACAATGGTAGATTTATAGTTATAGTAGACTTCATAGTGCTACACTGTGAACTCTACTATGACTAATTATGACAAAAAACAAAATCCAAAAATGTACCTAATCAAAATGATAATAGACTAGCCGTCGCCTCGCCGTTTCACCCGAGTAGTGCACGTTCCTGTGAGAATACAGGGATAAAATATAGCCTATGACACTCACAAATAAGGAGGCTTTCTATTGGTAAAAAATATTCAAAATCTGTTTAGTAGGTACGGAAATTTGCCCCTATATTATATTAGTATAGACCAGGAGTCACCAGGCTGCATCAGTGGCACAGTTCAGCGGCCTCGTGTAACGGTCAGTATCAGGTGTGATAACGAGCGGAACCGAAGGCTACGAGCGGCGGGGGGAGGGGATATAATAGCCTAATTCGGTTCCGCCACAGTCGCGCAATTAGGCTGCTCGCCGCAACGACACATATTTAGTAGGTTTTGAAAAGTGATTTATATTATATAACGTGTGGCACGCAAATTTAAATTAATTATCAATAATTTATTTTAATATAATAGCTTCTATAGAGCTAAATAAGCGTAATTTTGTATTGTATTAATAAGCCTTTCACTTCATTATGGATATGAAATGAAACGTTTGATGACTTTTTCCACAATACCAAAAGATATCATCGTACTTATATCAATTTACACAAAATGTAGACAAACGGTAATTTATTACAACTTCCCTCAATCACTTTATTTATTGGTAAAAACCTCATAAAAACCATTCAGCAGTCTTTGAGCTTATCCTGAGTAGACATACAAACGAAAGACTTATGTTAGTTTTCATATGTATCTATTTATAGATTATCTTTTCTTTTCTTATAACTTAATAAGAGTAACTCGAGAGAATTTGACAACAATGAATAAATTTCTAGTCTTTTCTTTTCTTATAAAGTTCATCATTTTTATGCAGTTCTACGTTCACTTATAAAGTTATTACAGCGAATAACTCCATAGAGCCGTCTGCTTCATTGTATTCGTTCGAAGCGCGAGTGCAGCTAATTTATGATCGGCTATGAATGGTACTCCCCCCGGGGGAGGCTGAGGGATGATCATCAATCAGGCGCTCAAAGAGACCGCCTCGGCAGATAGTCGCTCGGAGACGTTCGTATTATCTAATTGAGCCGTTGAGCTGCGACAGGCGGTACCCAAGAGTGTACTGAGCGTCACTTGCTTTACAATCTGGATCGATTCTCGGCTTTGCTCGTAATCCTGGCTATGCACAAGTGTTACATAAATATATCAGTCTGTCACGGTAGGTCAGAAATATAAGGATACAATAATATATCAAAATGCGTACACTAAAACACCAAAACAACCGTAAATAGAAACTCCTCCTTTTTGAATTTCGGTCAAAAATATACTCCATAGTTTTCATTAGCACGGGAATACGGTGTAAAATATAGCATAACTTACTCGGTGATTATGTAGCTTTACATTAGTAAAGTAATCATTAAAATTGGTCCAGTAGTTTCGGAGTCTAATCGTAACAATGAAACAATAAATCAAACCTTTCTTCTGTTTAACATTAGTTTGCCATAAGTCTACGGCGTAGTAGTTATCGCAGACACTGTATCACAAACCTGTAGCAGTGATGACGACTTGTCGAGACGTCGCGCATCGACATCGTGGGCCAAAAATCCAAGTCGACGGCACTGTCAGAAGCGGTTTAGTCTGGCAAGCTCGTTGATGATACTCCCATGGTATGCGGGCGACGGGGGGAAAGACTGCGCGGGGAAATCGTGCCTGTGCGGAAGTGCGGTGCATCTGTCGTGGGTCTTTCATTCATCGCTATACCCCCCCCCCCCTAATGTTAAGAAATAAATGATCTAAAAAGAACTGAATTTGATTTCCACAGTTCGATTATATATATAGAAATTAGTAGTTGAAATTGGCTGAGATCAAATCTAGTTTTTCGTAAATGACATGATAAGATCACATCTTCTGACAAAGACGCACTGCAAAAGTACACAAATTGCAATTTAATGTATATAAAACATTCAGGGTGTAAACAGTTAGCTTGGCACTGTGAATTACGAGCAAATTGTCATCGTAAAACTTATGAGCGAACAACATAGCTACCCATAGTAAACTTATTAAAAAAAGGCTTTCAGTAAATTAATGATCTACTTCATAATCCCCTGCGCAGTGGCGAGTCAGGAAAGCTATTAAGTTTTTACACCCCTTTCAGTGTAAACGAGTTCACGCCCCGCCGCCCCGCACCCCCGTACCCCCGCACCCCCGCGCTCTTCATCATCTGCTACATCTTATCGTGTCCACCGGGAGTCGATAGCTTGCGTGACAGTTTACCGGTATTTTATATTCCATATACAGAATAGAATGATAGACGTTTTGAATTTTCTTCTCCTATATTGTAATGTAAGCAAAGGTATGAACACTATTACTACAAATGAGCAACTGCTTTCTAAATCATATGCCTCCCCCAGTATCATTCAAAATATTCCTGCTACGAGTATGTCGACGCACACACACAAACACACAAGGGCTGTCACCTTACTACTACATCGAAAACTAAAGTCGAGTCGAGTTAATCGAAAATAGAATAACTGACACAAATAACAACAAGAATACCATGTAACTTAAGTAAAAATCTGGAGGTAGGATTTAAAAAAATGTTATAAGTAAATTATAATTCAAAGGACACAATATCCATTATAACTAGATACCGGTGTCGGCGTCTCTAACGGTGTATAGATTGACTTTACCAGCACAAAGTGTCGGAAACAATTTATCAAAGTCTCAAAGGATGTTTTATCGCTAAACTCAAACTGCAGCCCAAAAAGAAATCCAGATAACAAAGCCTCCCCGGGCGCGCCTCACAAAAGATATTTCCTCAAAAATATGAACAATAAAGATGAGTATAATTTTGTTGGTGAAGCGACCCCGGGGCTGAATAGTTAATTTCGGAAGTTGCCGAGTGTCAGGAGCCATTAAATTAAAAGTTCTTTCCGAAGCTGAAACTTACGGGCCGATAGCTGCGATGAGACGTGGAAATTACTTTGCACTAAAAATATTTTAACGAACGTGACTCGATACTTTTGCGATAATACTGACGTCAACTGTAAACTAACAGTCGCGCTGATCTGATTTGTAGGGTGGCTTGCGAAAATATCTGGGACTGTAGCCATGTGGCACGTCGAATCTCTTTCTACAAACGCTAACGTTTCGAAAACTAAAAAAAAATGCATGAGAATGACAGATCCGATCGATAACTTGAACACGTGACCTCTCGATATGAAATTTCAATTTTAAAAGCGTTTGCGATTGTAGCAAGAGAATCAATGTACCAGATGATTACAGACCCTGGATAAGACAGCTTAGCTGACGCAGGTTTCAGGATCCCAGAATGTCAATTTTAAACGTCAATTATAAAATGTAATTTTTTGGTATTTTATACGGGATTTCATGTCTCCTTTGCTAGAAAGCTTTAAAGTTCTCTTTAAAACAAATTATGTTTTGTTGGGTTGTCGCAGAATGTGCCGAAGAAAGGCTCTAAATCCATATTCTATAATTAATTTCTTCCCAGGCTGTAATTAGATTTCTTAAGAACTGCATGAGTGGGGTCCATGTAAATACACCTCATAAAGGTTTCTATACCTAATAATATACCAAGAACTAATATAAGAAGAGTCTTTAAATAAAACAAAGCATTTTATACAGGAAAGTGGCTTTTATTAAAACCATTCACTTCGTCCATGAGAAAATGTTTATAGTCACAGATATCCACGATGAGCTCTAATATGTACAACTTATCACTAACAATATTGTATTTACAGAGAAGGTGACGTAATTATATAACCGGCCCTGCTCCCTGACGTTCAACTTGTAACTCGCTCTTAACTGCGACAGACCTTCGCAGCTATCGTCGCCAATCGTATTTCACGAATTACAACTTAAACGTTGTAGAGAGTCGGGCCCAGCTTACATTTACGTGGCTTGTGTACTGTATCGGAAATGTAGCCTAATCCCCCATAAAGCAAACGGTTTAATTAATACCTACTGCAGTAACTGTCAGCGAAGTATTGAAATCAACGGCTGGAGTTGTGCAGCACTCCGCAATTGTTGTCGGCTGCCGTGGAATAGTTGCCGACAGAATCTACGAGTATTGTCGAAATTTGCTGAACTCAAATTGTGTGTTATCTAATAAGTTATCTTCACTTTGATTGTAGTTCTGCTGGTGACTATTTGATAATGATTTCCTCATCTTGTATTCACAGACTTCTATATATTTTGTCAGACTATCTAGATGACTCATACATCTTTGGTAGAAACATAATTAAAACCCATAACATGGAGCCGACCTCCATTTTATTATAGTCAAATTGACTTGCGTATCTTGCATGATGATAAGTAAAGTATGCAAATTAACGTAGTACTGTTGTAAAATACTGCACAAATATTTGGAAAATGTCAAATCAGTGACTACTAATTTGTTATTTAGATACATAGCTAAGGTAGACTTAGGATAAGTGTCATTTCAATAATTTAGTTTTTTTTAATAATTAATAATTATTTCACTTGACAATTGGTTTCTATTGAGGATAATCATTAGAAGTAAGTGTATGTAGTGACTAATTTACCATGAGATGAGTTTAGATTTTACAAGTTTACAATACAGGAGTCACATAACTGTAAGCTAAATAGATAATATTCTCAATTGTATATACAGGGTGATTCGGACTTTAGTGCGGACATTTTTTTTCGTGGTTCTGTATCATTAATAGAACATAAATCTACAAACAGTTCGATACATTTTATGTAATTTTTTTTTTCAATTTATGTCTCAGAAATAACAAAATAATGGACACATTCCCAAACAAACTGCGCAACTGCTGGCGGCACTTTGTAAGACGCCGACAAAGAAATACCGGCAGTAGTCATATCGCTTCGGCTTCGGCTGACGGGGGTGGCAGGGGTGAGGGGATCGAAAAATCCCTGAGGACGCCTGCCGAATTGCCGATGGGCGACCAGTGACAGACAATCTGCCGTCGCTTGCGCATTTAAGTCGAATCATCCTTTAATGCAAAAGTTTGCGTAATAATAATCATCATTTGTATTTCATTATTGCAATCGAAAGTTTATAATTTTTATTATTACTACGCATTATTGATGGTCCTAAGCCCAATAAAGTATGAAGGGAAAATCGATACTCAACTCAAAAGCGACGACCTTTAATTATTATAAAAAATAATAGGTACAAAAATAAATAAACGTAGAAAGGTCAACGGCCCTCGGCGCGGGCGCTCGCTAACCTAGTACCTACCAGCTGATTTTGTAGTTGCCTATTACTGTGCTATTACTTAGTACAGCGATAGGGTGACCCTCAAATTCTGTTTAAATGTTTAAACTTTAGCTAACGATAACTTTGTTATTTTTGAGTTAAAAAAAAAAAGAAAAAATACGTGTTCATTAAATTTTGTTTATGTACAAAATATAAAAATATCCGTACTTGAAAAAATTTCTTCCTGTATATAACATTTGACAGATCTATACATCTCGTAAGAACTAACCGTAACAGATCGCTTTATACAAAATGTCTAACACTCCTTAATTACGAGGTAAATGTAAAAGGTATTTTATAAATATTTATCGTTAACTCATTAACTACCGATATACTTATTATAATACAAGTATATGAAACAAAGAGCACTTAACTAGAGATAGAATTGAAATTTCGATTAACAGAGACATAAAATATAAAGAAGTTGTAACAGCGGTGTAGAATTCAACTGCAAGGAGTTTTTGTAACATTCATATTTTACTTTATAATTTAGAAACAAAAAATAATACTATGAAATTGTTACATTCAGCTACAAACTATGATTCTAAAGGAAGTAAATTGCTTCGTTAGCACTCATTTGTTTCCAGTTAATTATTTAATAACGGTTGAAAAATTACAAATGAGTTAAACGCAAAGTGACATTTTAAAAGTAGAAAAGTTAACTTCCGATTGAAATTCAAACAAAAGAAAAGTTAACGGACTCGAAAGCGGAACCGCACAATAATTTATCAACGCAACAATGCTCCGCCGGCCGCAGACAATATAATAAATGTTCTCGGGAGCGCGACCGAAGATGGAAACGTTCCAACACATTCAACATACACGAATTTACCAATTCACATGCACGGGGCGACGGGCGCAGTCGGCTGACAACTTGCATCACAATCGCTCGTTGGTCAGGATTGAGACACGAGAGCTTTGCTAGAACACTGGTAAAATGTATTTGGACTCGCGCTAGGAACCGAAGCCAGATAAGCTAAACACGAACCCAACGAGGCAGTTATGTCAAATTAAAGAAACACAATGTGGATTGTTCGAAGAGCCGATGGACGTTGGGGTCCCAAGGTGCTGGAATGGCGACCCCGCACCGGAAAGCGCAGTGTTGGTCGACCCCCCACTAGGTGGACCGAAGACATCAAGCGGGTTGCAGGGAGCCGCTGGATGCTGGCGGCTCGAGACCGTTTTGTTTGGAAGTCTATGCAAGAGGCCTATGTCCAGCAGTGGACGTCCATCGGCTGACAATGATGATGATGATGATGATGAATGTGGATTAATCGGTCAAAAAGTTGGCAAATTGTGAAACCTTTGAGACATTCTAGATATGGTTAACGTGGCTCATGCACCAGACGCTAGTGATGCAAGAGTGGCCACTGGAGCGGCTCGCTCGCGCTCAGCCAGCCGCGTCATCGATGAACTCATTCCCCGGCACGTGTTCCACTTCACTAGCTCCTAGCGAACGTGCATGTATACAAGTCCTATACTCTTTAAACATAAAAGTCATGAAGAGGCCAAGTTTGCTGTAAAAATATTGTGTTAAGTTGAGTACAGAGGTGTGCCAAGTCAATTTGTTTAAAATAAAATTTATTTTCTTTAACTTTAATTTGTTTTTGTTGGTTTTAACGGTTTTAAGATTCTTTGACTTCATTCTAAAAACTGGCACATGACGTAAGGTTTTGAACATTACATAATGCATTTTTCTAATATTTTCTGAGATATGGAGGAGTCAAATTATACATTACAGTCGCAGCTGCATTGTTGTTTTTTTCACCAGAAGTGGCCAGTCATCGTGCAGTGTGTTTATAATGAAGTGCCCACTTCGCCACGTTAAAACGTTGCGTCTTCGCAGGCCACATGACGTTTCAACGGACAACGGACCAACAATGTTGGTCCGTTGTCCGTTGATGTATCATCGTGCGCTTCAAGGTTGATGTCTCATCGCAACGGATCGCACTATTGAGGCATCGCCCTAACAGATTATCTTAGAATTGTATATAGCAAATATGTAATTGAAACTAAAAATATAAAAACATAATATGTTATATGCTGCACTCTGCAGTTGGTAATTAAAATGAAAAGAAGATAAAGTCACACAATCAATATAGACATCACACATATTAACTATTGATACTGTGAGTACAACGGCTTACAGTAAGATCAATGTCATCCCACACACAGAAATGAATGTTTACGAATAGTTCCAACTGAAAGATAACCGCAATATCGTCCCACATGCACCAGACAATGACTAGTGATGCAAGAGTAGTCATTGGAGCGAGCGGCTCGTGCTCGCCCGCCCGTGCGGCGAGCGACTCCGGCGGAAACGATTCACTTCACTAGCTGCACTAGCTCACGCGGAGCGGTCGCTCGGGAAGAGTCAGAAGTCGTCTACACAGAGATCTCTTGTATCTGCACTCGCTTTTTTGGTGGCGCCGCGCTCGGTCTCTCTTTTAGTTCTGCCTCGCTGCTGCGCTGTGGAAGTCGAGAGCTATGTTAGTGAGTCAAACGTTTGTTAGGACATTCAGTTTTTACGTTATCTTTCCAATTCGTTTTATTTCGAATACAAATGATTTTTTCATAATTTGGTATTAATTTGAATCGATCTGTTTTGTGTCGGATATCGACTCAAAATTGTAGGTGATACAATAATCGTTAGGTGTGGAGCAGTTTTAAATTAATTGTTTGCGCTTCAGTAAACGCTTAACGAGAAAAATACTTTACACATTTTGCTAGACTAGCGGCGGCACGAGTCAATAATACCAAGTACCCTAGTAATGATAAATTCAAGCTTCAGAACCGATTTAGAACGTCAAAATAGTCTGCAGAAATAGATATGAACCTATCCGAACTTCCGACAGGTAGCCATATTTTCCGCAGTCTATTTTTACGTTCAGTTATCCACCGTACATCGTCCATCAACTGTATCTGATGAACAGCTCAGGGCGGGAGCAGATCACGGAATATTTAATAACATACATTACGCACAGACGTACAGGGACGCTGTTGGCGGAATGGAGCGATAAATTTCCTCCGCAACAACCCAATTTGGCAGCACCGCGTATCTTTTGTATTACGAGCACAAATGAAGTATGAACATGGGCAACATTCCCCAGCGTGGGGCAATCATCCGCCCGCGTACTCGAACCGATCATACGTAATAGCTGAAGAGGCAGCGGTACATTTTACGGAGGCGCTTCATCAAAACCGAAAAATTTTGTGGGAGGCATTTTCCGAATATTGCGACCTAACCATATATCAGCTATTATTGGATATTCAAGTTTGGATTGTGTTAGAACTTTTGTATTTCTGACACACCTATTTATCCAACACAACACGAATTGAAGTTGCTTGAAAGTGGGGTTGTGAAGTATCATTATAATATTGACTTGCTTATGAGTATTGCGCATATTTCTTGTGCATCGTGTTGGAATGTGACTTACTTTAAAAATGGGTTTGTTTGATTTTTCACAGAAAATTAAAAAAAGCATGATTTAATTCTTGCGTCCCTTCAATTTTTAAAGTGCCTCCCTAATATTTCCCACCGGTTTCCGGCGTACACATATTCCGATGTGCAATAATGAGGTTGCAATAAGCGTTGCCGCGTCATCTCCTCCGCCATTATCCACCATTTTCCACGATTTTCCGCCATTTTGCCATCAATCACCCGATCGGAATGGCGCGCGCCCTCCCCAGCCGCGCGGCGCTACATTTGAAGCCGAGGGCTTATTAAACGTATTGTCACAATAAAAGTTACAATACATTTCGATATTAATGCCACCGTGAATGCTTTCACGTTCACATCAACATGGAGATAAAATCGTAAAACGTTACGACCGTCTCGAGCATGAAGAGATTGCTCTCAGATTACTGCTGGCGCTTTGTTGATATTTCTTTATTTGATACAAAAGTTGTTTATTGCTGTATGGACTGAGGAGTTTACGATAGAAGCTACAAATTTTGCTTGTCTGTGCTCTTATCATAGGTAAGTACGACAGGCAACTGTAGAGTTTGGAGTCAGGTCGGACATTTTCTGGATCTTGTGTGCTTCAGTGATGTTAATATATCTCTGTAACGTTTAACACGTGCTGCCTGTTTAGACGAACGGTTTTATATCTGCAGTCTGCTGCTGCATGCTATAATTTGTCGAAATTTCTTTACAGAAAGTTTCCTTCGTTCCTGCGTCCTCTATTATATGTAAGGAGCGATTCCCAGTCTCCCAGAATATACTACTTTAATAAGTTGTGAAAACGGTGAAATAAAAGCCGCTTTGCAAGAAAATGTACATTGAAAAGAAATTTACAAAGTTAGAACCGTCTCTCGAAAAACTTTTTAGATTAAACATTATATTCATGTATTCAAGAATATTACACATAATTTTCCCTAAGCCTCTCTGAAAACGTAAAAACCTACTTAGTATTAGTGGGACACGAAGGGTTCTGTACATCGTACAATGTTTGTACACATACTCCAACTTGTTATTGTTTATGACCTAGCTCAGAGAAAGTTTATTGTATAGGAAACCCCTTTAATTTTAACTTTATTTCATCTTCGTTATTTATTGCAGAAGCAAAAGTTCCCTGACTCGCTGCTCGAAACGTTCAAGTATCTAACTATAACGGTTCAAGAAATAGAGTGATTGTTACCGTCGAGCGCTAAACTTTGAAGAAACCACATTTCTTGTGTTAAAGTTTTAATTTTATTAAATGTTTACTATTCGTTGTTACAGCGGCGTGGGAATGCAGTGAGAATGGCAACCCAGTGATGATGTTGCCGGTAAATGAATCACAGCCTAATGCCAAATAAAGGGACATAAAAACAGTCAGCGGAGGCCTAGTTACGCGGTCCTGTTGTCATCCTTTGGGTAAGGAACCCTGGAAACGATAATCTCAAACTCGAAAGAAATCTCAAAGGAAGATTGTTTAAAGGTGGCGTTATCGCTAACAAAGAACTTTGGTACAGATTTCCCGCAGAGTGGAGATAAGCACACCTGCCGCGAGCCCTCAGTACAAGACTAGCGCGCGCTGTGCCCCTGCCTACACTCAGATAGCTACACAATTCCATCACGCCGCGGGGCTCCGAGATATGTGGGTGATATTGTGCGGTTACCATGCTAATCACTGTTACGAGGATACGTAGAAACATATAAGTTTATTGTATTGGGTCTGGTATTCACGTGACGAATTGCAACGATTGTTATTACTAAAATAGTGCTCACATTAAAAATTTAAAAATTATTTCTATGAAAACAAATCTCAGAAGTAGCGAAAATTAATTTTGTGCTCCTGATTTTTAAATTTTCCGACCAGACCTTTATCCTTTAAGAGCATATTTTATTTATTTTTTTTTGTCGTGCAAGCAGTCACCATCGTCAGGCCAACGTTACGTCAGAAGATAAAAGCTAATTCCATTAAACTTTCATGTGAATGTATAATGCTAATAAAGCGAGTGCTGACGCTATTTGTAACGTTATCCCAAGATACACTCGTAGTATATTAGGTAATCGAAGTTATTCGTTTGTGTTGACATATTTGTGAAGAGAAAAAGACAAAATGCCGATCAATAGCGGGGGAGACAACCCTGTCCCGCTCTTTTGTCCCAATGCAACGCAACGCAAGAATTCTGACTCCGCTGCTGCATTCGTCTTTCTGTCCTTTCGAGACATGTCGTGGAGCACATCGAAGGCCTACTTATAAATATGTTTCATGTTGTTGTTTAGGTTAAATATCTCAGTTTATATTGTAAAATTTTAAAAAGTTCTTAATAGATAACCTCTCGTGTCACCTCAACTGATCTCAGCGCTGTGAACGCGAGTCGCACAATAGTCGTACCTTTAGCGTGCTCTTGCGCGGCGACGGCGCCCCGGCCGGCTCGCTGCTCAGGCCCGCGCCCGCGCGACTGCTGCCACTGCCTGCAGGACAGTACACGTCACTAATGGCTATCTTAGCGTATTAGACTGACAGAATGATCACAGAAACCATTAGTCTATTTATAATGACCACAAGTTACTCCGTTATTCTATGTGAGCGGGGATATGGTGGTGATGGTGATATATAGTGCATCAGCACACTAACAAATGCTACATTGGGGTTTCATGGTTTTGGTTTCAGATGACAATGTTGTGAGTAGATTCTATTCAGAAGTTCATGATCATGAGTGGGACAGACGGTTTAACGTGCTTGAGGAACGGGAGAGTGACTCCATCGATTTAAACTCCAAACTAATATTGATGAGGAAAAACGCAATAAATATTTCACAGTCTGACTGATGATTTGAATCTCATGGGTTCAGATCTTGGATTGTTATGTTTAAGCACACAGATTGACTGGAATAATGAAGCAGTTATTAATTACCAGTACCGATACCGAATGTCTTAATTTAGCACCGTATTTCTGACGTACAACCATCACAAGAAACCACGGATAGCAATGATGATACAAGGATGCGAGGTCTCATTTCTCATGTTACTCTCGGATACTTTTGAAAAAACGTTAGCCAAAATGGTTAACATCGGATATGTTGAACACAAGAAAGCCAAGCGCACTCCCTGACCGCGGCCGGCAGGGATGTCAGTCGTGTTAACAGCGGCGAATTAGAATGCGCCGCAGCACTTCAAAGTCAAAGTTTCGACTGCGGCTCCGTCGAGTCGAGTCGAGTCGCACCGCACTCGTGCTACCGGCACAACTTCCGCAACTTACACAAGTTCCGCTCCACTTGTGACATATTCAAAAGTTTCGGCTCTCCACCCGTTCTGGTTTAGTTTCTCCGAGTTTTATTTCATTACTTAGCTTCCTGCTATCGTTAATTCAATCGAGCTTTGAATATTTTAAAGTTCCCTTTACATTTTCTGCGTATTAAAATCTAGTTTCTAGCAGCCCGCGCCCACCGTCACGCCCAGCGCCACTGTATGACTGTACACAAGTACAAGTTCCTGTGAGCCGACCTTCTCTGCTCGGCCGGCGCTGCGTGCGCCGCTTGCCGCGCTGCAGGTAGATGCCGGCGAACACCAGCAGGTTCAGCGCCAGCAGGAAGCAGCCCGCGCCCACCGTCACGCCCAGCGCCACTGTGTGACTGTACACAAGTACACGTTCCTGTGAGCCGACCTTCTCTCCTCGGCCGGCGCTGCGTGCGCCGCTTGCCGCGCTGCAGGTAGATGCCGGCGAACACCAGCAGGTTCAGCGCCAGCAGGAAGCAGCCCGCGCCCACCGTCACGCCCAGCGCCACTGTGTGACTGTACACAAGTACACGTTCCTGTGAGCCGACCTTCTCTCCTCGGCCGGCGCTGCGTGCGCCGCTTGCCGCGCTGCAGGTAGATGCCGGCGAACACCAGCAGGTTCAGCGCCAGCAGGAAGCAGCCCGCGCCCACCGTCACGCCCAGCGCCACTGTGTGACTGTACACAAGTACACGTTCCTGTGAGCCGACCTTCTCTCCTCGGCCGGCGCTGCGTGCGCCGCTTGCCGCGCTGCAGGTAGATGCCGGCGAACACCAGCAGGTTCAGCGCCAGCAGGAAGCAGCCCGCGCCCACCGTCACGCCCAGCGCCACTGTGTGACTGTACACAAGTACACGTTCCTGTGAGCCGACCTTCTCTCCTCGGCCGGCGCTGCGTGCGCCGCTTGCCGCGCTGCAGGTAGATGCCGGCGAACACCAGCAGGTTCAGCGCCAGCAGGAAGCAGCCCGCGCCCACCGTCACGCCCAGCGCCACTGTGTGACTGTACACAAGTACACGTTCCTGTGAGCCGACCTTCTCTCCTCGGCCGGCGCTGCGTGCGCCGCTTGCCGCGCTGCAGGTAGATGCCGGCGAACACCAGCAGGTTCAGCGCCAGCAGGAAGCAGCCCGCGCCCACCGTCACGCCCAGCGCCACTGTGTGACTGTACACAAGTACAAGTTCCTGTGAGCCGACCTTCTCTCCTCGGCCGGCGCTGCGTGCGCCGCTTGCCGCGCTGCAGGTAGATGCCGGCGAACACCAGCAGGTTCAGCGCCAGCAGGAAGCAGCCCGCGCCCACCGTCACGCCCAGCGCCACTGTGTGACTGTACACAAGTACAAGTTCCTGTGAGCCGACCTTCTCTCCTCGGCCGGCGCTGCGTGCGCCGCTTGCCGCGCTGCAGGTAGATGCCGGCGAACACCAGCAGGTTCAGCGGCAGCAGGAAGCAGCCCGCGCCCACCGTCACGCCCAGCGCCACTGTGTGACTGTACACAAGTACACGTTCCTGTGAGCCGACCTTCTCTCCTCGGCCGGCGCTGCGTGCGCCGCTTGCCGCGCTGCAGGTAGATGCCGGCGAACACCAGCAGGTTCAGCGCCAGCAGGAAGCAGCCCGCGCCCACCGTCACGCCCAGCGCCACTGTGTAACTGTAAACAAGCTATACGTTAATAGCTGTAGGTGTTTTATATCGACTGCCTACATAAGTTAATAGCTAACCATGACATAGAGCAAACGGACCCTGATTAAACACAACGAACATGCTCGGTCAAGGAATGAAGCCATATCTCAGGAATGGATATGCGATCCGAGTTACCTCTTGAGGAACCTGCAAACACATTAGGACGAGGGAGACGCCGCACGTTGATCAATCACGTTGACGTAGAGCTGCAGAGGGACGGCGGGCGACGTTATTGCCGCCGAGCGTGTTTACGCTCAACAAATTTATAAAACAAGGTCGGGCGCGAGCTCCACCGTTTATGGATTCGCATAAGCGAAATGGATTAATTTATCATTTTACTCCGCTTTCCTTCTAATATTTTTTATTACGAGCTTGTAGTCTTATCGATTTGCGAGCGGCTTTAATAAGGAAAGTACGAAAAGATTGCGAAAAGCTAAGCGTTTCTGAGCATAACGACAGTTCCGCTTAGTATTCTGTTTTTCGTTCACAGGAAAAATATCTACAGGATAATTACGTGCTGCAATTCAATGTTTACAATTATTATAATGTAATGGATTGCTGAAGATAACCCTGAATAGCTTTCTCTGAGATTGCGGGCTTAGACAGTAGACTGGTCAAATCCAAACATTTGAAGCCCAAGTAGATACCGTTTCAGGGCCGTATTAAATTGCAAAGCATATAAAAAAATAATATAATGTCGCATCAAACAACGGGATCGTTCACTTAACGCAGCAGCTACTCATTACACCTCACGAAAATAAAAAAGTAAAATATTATGTAAAAAGCAACAGAATATCTAAATGGTAACAATTTAAAATTCATTATGAAAATTTTGATTATGAAGAAATTAAGGCGAGATTACAAATTCGTCGGTATAATTTAGCAAAGTATAATTTACAGTCCGGAATCTTTTTTCTTAACTTAACTTCCAAAACTTTTAGCCACTTCCATTAAGAAATAAATCTTTTTTTGTGGATAAGATAAATGAGAGTGTCGTATCTAAAAGTTTCGCTTTGTAATCCGATGAGTTATGACACTGATAAAATTTACAATGTAAATTGTAAAAAATTACATAAACGTTATCTCAAAGTTGTTCAGAAACAAGAAAGATAATTTAATTTTATTTCGGTCTCGCAGATAGGGAAACCGTTTGAAAGTATTTGTTTAAAGTAAAAGCAATTTGTATGCATGATTTTTTTGTACTGCACTGCCATTTGGACATCGTGAAATGAAGTCGAACGACAAAACACAAATTAGATTTTATACAAGTACAATGTATTTACAGTTTTAATTTTCAGCATTTGCTTTATTTCAATTAAAGCTTGCATTCTAACTTTGCTTTAAAAATCTATCTACGAAAAATCTTTCTATCGGCAATTCAAAATGAATGTATATGCCGTTCTAATGTAGACCTTGCAGCACTTCTAGCGCGGCCAAGGTCTGTAAGTAGGTTTTACAGATATTTTTCTTGTATTCCTTTATTTTACGGTATAGAAAGTAACGACATAGCCATAATTAGTTAGTTCATTTGTAAGTTTTTTTGAAATAAAACGTAACCTTTATTGAAAGTTAAATCAAAATAAACATAGTGTAAGCAGGTATCTGCTTACACTACAAGCTAAAATATTGTGTCATTAGTCTCGCGTCTAGTAGCCGGCAGATCGGCACATCCGTTACTATTATCAGCGCGCCCCACTCGCGGAAAAAAGGTTTCGGAGAAATTGGCTCGCATTACGACGGGGCCGACAAACAGGTAAACGCATTAGTGAGATTGCTGCCGAGGACGCTGATCGATCGCTGTACAGCTGCTCGGATACTAGTTCTTTGTCCAAAGGTGTCACATTACAACGCGTAGAATCGCATCTCCTCGTCCAGCGACGGCGTGGTGTACACTCTGCAGATCTCACCTGTAGTACTGCGTGTCTATGTTGGTGAGCGAGTCCTCCTTGGGCTCGGGCGGCGGCGCGGGCGCGGAGAGCGCGGGGCGCGCGGAGGGGGAGGGCTCGCACTCCTCCGCCTCGGGCTCCGGCTCCTCGCTGTCGTCCTCCTCGTCCAGCGACGGCGTTGTGTACAGCTCGGGGAAGATCTCACCTGGGGAAGGATGACACTAGCTTATTTTGTTATAAAGGTTTTAGTATCTTACTGGATCACCAGGTCCAGGTCGATCCACCACTAAACGCCCTGACACCATAATGCGAGTCAAGAGTTGTTGGAGGCGACTTACGACTGTGGCCTTTGGAAGGCTCTGTAATAGGTTAATGTCTAGCAGTGAACGTATATCGGCTGAGCATTTGCATTTTTAACCGATGATCATTGGTACCTAGTTATGTTACTTGCCTTTAGTAGTATTTAAGTATACAGTATAGTAATATATTTGATTATACTTAATTAATAAAATAATCTTTTTAACATAAAAATGGAACCGATTTCAAAGACGTATTTAATTTATTTTGGTTTAACTAAAACCGATTTTCATGAAAATAAAATGGTACCAATGGGATGGGATGAAAGTATACTCTTTAAAATAAAAAAATATTTTTTTAAATTAGTTAGTAAATGACGAAGTTATGAGGTCACAAATATTTAAATAAACATACGCGTCGAATTGAGAATCTCGTCCTTTTTTGAAGTCTATTACCTAATAAATCCGTTGTTTGCTGAGAGAAAGATTTCAATAAATATACTATATCTCAAATAACACCAGCACGAACTTTGCTGGGCAGTAAAGACATATACTCGTGTATAGCTTTTAGAAGTCGGTTTAAAACAAACTTTGGAATGCATTATAGAGCCGATATTTCCAATGATAAGTAAGTAGGTCGCGCCCCAATTGGAAAACTACAACTGAAAATCCGGTTTTCGCTCGGGTAATTTCAGCATCGCTGCAGTTTAGTTTAAAAAAGCTTTTGCCTCGTTTGCGGGAAACTGAAAAAAATATATTGCCATAATAACTCCCCACGAGAGGAGTTAGGGGAAGTTTCATAAATAAAAAGAGTTCTCAAACAGAGATTTATGCGGCGAGGTAGAAAGTTCCCACTATTTCCTTATTCTTGACTTCGCTCGGAATTAACTGCAGCGCTATACGTCTTGTTGTCTATACTTTGTGGCTTGTTGGCAGTAGTGGTTGCCGATAGAAACGAATTGATGGCGTTGTTTTTGATGTAACTTTTCGCATTAATACTATAAAAGCGGCATGCTACCTGAATTGCAAACATGTTTAAAACAAAAGAGATATAGTCGATCTGGATTTGGACTTTAGATACCTATTGTTTTGTGTTATCGAATTATTTTGAATCAAGTCATCATTTATTTTAAATAGTTTTGTAGACGTATCATGATTTATCCAGATTATTGTTTCCGATATAAATACGCGAAGATCAGTGGAGTTGGAGAGCCCACGTTTGAAAGTGTGTATTCGGTTCTCGGATTGAGAAATGGAAACCTCAAACGAGTCATTAGGTGTCTCATTCTATATCCTCGATAATGAGACCAGTATCTCTTGCACCGCCTATACAAGGAACTACGGAACACCATATAGGATTAAGAATTAATTATAGTAAAGAGGTAGGTAAGCGAGTAATTAGATCAATAAGTTCCCGAACACAGTGCACATTTACCAAACGCACTATTTCTGTACAAGCTGGCGCTATAGGTGTATCCGATGGTCGGGCTATAATAGAATATTCGTGAGGATAAACGTTAGGATAAATACGATGCATTGTGCGGATAATGGCGATAGATTTAACGCTTCTATGCATAAAATAATGAGATCGCATTCATCTCCGGGAGGTCGTTGACCTCGCCCCGAGGGTCGAAATAATATAACGGTTCAGGTAAAGAATATGATATTATACTCGTATGTATCATATTAGCATTTTTTGTTGAGGGAGGTACATTTCAGGCAACAAGGTAAATTATAGTAATTCGTGGGTATTGTTTGGTTGCTGATCATGAAGTTTAATGTTCGAATCCCCGGTCAAATATAAAACCGTTGTATTAGGTTTAGTTTAAATCTATACTAATAATATAAAGCTGAAGAGTTTGTTTGTTTGAACGCGCTAATCTCAGGAACTAACGGTCCGACTTGAAAAATTCTTTCAGTGTTAGATAGCCCATTTATCGAAGTATGCTCTGTCACTGTACTCCCACGGGAACTATACCTAATATATCGGTATATCTATATATATAATAGATACACCGTTATATTAGGTTTAATTTGTTATTTAAAAAGTTCAAATAGACCTCGTAAATACTCTCGCACATCTTTATTACTGAACTACCGGATATTCCTGAATACTTGTAGCACGAGGACGTAAATAATTTAAACTGTTGTACAAATATTACACTCATAATCAGCGATATCTTTAGTTTATAAAATACTTGCAGTGTTGATGATGCATATAAATCATTGCATATACTTCATAGCTCACTGCGCATGCCAGGAGCGTTAGCGTTAGTCTTCAGCTTCGAGTGCGTGTAGTGCACCGATCAGCTCCCCCCTCCCTCCGCGCACTGAGTGCACCGATGCATGCAATCTACCCGCGTTATACATAATGCAGCAATGCTGTGCTGTGCACAGCGCCACTCATTGGCTCATGGAATATATCCATAATCATGAACTTGTATACATACGAGTAGCTTCAAGAGACCGATTTATAGGGTTGATTTTAACTACTCAAACTTTGACTTGGGCAGTAATATTTACCTAATTTTGTAGTAATTCCTTGTGTAAGTGTAAGTCAATTTATGTTATTGTAGAACAAGGTTAATTTATATATATTTTTTTATTCCGTACAAGTTAGCCCTTGACTACTATTTCACCTGATGGTAAGTGATGATGCAATTCAACATGGAAGCGGGCTTACTTGTTAGGAGTACGTTGAAAATTCACCCCTTTCGGTATCTACACGACATCGTACCGGAACGCGAAATCGCTTGGCGGTACGTCTTTGCCGGTAGGTTAGTAACTAGCCACCGCTGAAGCTTTCCACCAGCCAAAATTTGAATAAGTTAAATCACACCAATAACCTGGTAATAAATCCTCACCATCCTATTTGACTGCAGGCAACTGGCCGAACTTACTGTAACTAGCTTACTTAAACTTAAATTACATTGCTTAGTCATAATATGTAAATACACGTTATTATTATATACATTAATAGCTATAAGTTTATACATTATATTATAATTTCACCCTCGCACGATATCTTTCTAGAAATAATCTTACATTGTTACTATCATTGTTTAACCTGTGTTCCTTGTCTAACGTGTATACTTGTCTCGCTCTAAGTTTAAGTCTTACTCTGTCTAATTATAAGTCTGTCCTTATTTACTGTTATCTCATCTTACTTGAATAAACATAAGAAAATGCGAGCGCTTCTAAAGCTATAAAATTCCGCGTCAATATAACGATTCACACACAGCCACGTCGCTGAACCACGCACACGCTACCAAGAAGCTCCAAAACACCCTGGACTCCCTCCCTGAATGGTTGGAAAAATGGCGCCTGTCAGTAAATGTGGGGAAGACTCAAGCAATCGCAATGGGAAGTGGACCCAAAATCTCCCAAAAACTGAAGTTGTGTGACCAAGAAATCACTTGGCACAACACAGTGAAGTACCTAGGACCTAGGTCCTAGGTCTAACAATTGACCGGAATCTCACAATGAGGCCACATATCAAAAATGTCGCAAATAAAGCGAAAGTGGCCACACACGTCCTTCGACCAGTGCTCTCTTCGTGCCTGCCGCTACGGATGAAGCTGGGGGTGTATAAGACATACATACGCCCCATCCTGACCTACGCAGCACCAGCCTGGTACTCGCTCGCGAAGGAGAGCAACAGGCGGACCCTCAGAGCCAGGCAATCCCAGGCCCTGATACAGATAGCGAACGCCCCTCGGTACGTCAGGAACCGCACTATTGCCAGGGACCTACGTATCGAGGACCTAGACTCGGAAATAAAATCCCAAGCCATCCGAGTCTTTGCCAAAACAGACGCCCAAATTGCCCACATCAGAAATATTGCGCCATATCATGCTCGCCCGCCTGAGAAAAGGGCATACCCGAGGGATATACTAACCCAATAGCCCAGATGAGGCCCCATGGCGAGGTTGCCGCCTAGGCAACCACACCACGTAAAACTAAGAGGTCAAAACCAAATAAATAAATAGCAGAAGAAACCACAAATGCCCCCAACCGGAGGCTAATCCAAGGACCGCTCTATCTTTATAGAGCGCGGTAGAAAACCACGCGCAGAGAGCATATGCTCTGGTCGCGTCTCCCCCCCGGGCCCTGCGGGCCCGGAGAGAAGAGATATACTGCGATTCACACACTTCACTCCCGAAGCCTGAAGCGATTGCACCTCTACATCTAGAATTACGTGTTTTATTTATACGCGTCTCCCTGTGGTTTGGACTCTCCAAAATCCTCCACAGTAGGTAACGTACTACGGCTACTTTAGATACTGGTAACGTAGCAAAACAAATTCATTATTACCCATTTCATATACACACGTAAGTAAAAACGACCCTTACAGTAATGCTGCGGTTCGTAGAAACATTATTTTCCTTTGTGAGGAAAGTTATCAAGTTGTGCTTTCTTGTTCCTTGCACCTTTCAACTTTGCGGGAGAGGGTAGCGCATTACAACCCTGCGAGCCTGTGTGTTGCCGAGCCTATTGTGTGGTGGGTAGGGGGGGACAACTCCAGGGGTGGAGGAAGGTTTGTTGCATTGTTTTACGAGGAGGAAGCTTTGTTTTTGCCCTTTTACGTAAGGGCTCAACTGTCTACTTATATGAAGGCGCCATAAGACCGTTTGGTTTAAGTTTACTCAGTTAGTACTTACTTGAAATTCGTTTATATCTTTGCGTTGTTTAAGTTGATATATGAAATAAAAATCAAATTTGCAATATTATTCGACTTTATTGTAGGTACTTAGATAGATTTTATCAAATTTTAATATTATTGTGACAATTATAGGCTCTAATAATATTTTCCAACCGGTTTAGATAGTAGGATCTATTGAGCAGAGATAACAAGAAACTCAACAGTTGCTCTTTTAAAAATACCTATAATATAAGTATTCAGGTAGTCATCAATCAATTCCAAGCATTTTTCTTAATGACAAAAAAAGCTCAATAAATACTATGTAAATATGTAAAAGAAAGATTATTAAAACTTCCCGAGATCTACACAGAAGATTGTGAACCGAAACACGAATCATTTGCGAGGAAAATAATGGGCAATGTAAGGAAAATATGACTGTAACTGATACGCGGTCGGCGGAAATTGGGAAATAAATATAAGTAATGGAGCCTTCCATATACCGGTACCCCGCGCCGCACCCTCCCCCGCGGGGGTGGTACTGAGGGTTGAGCATAACTCCACTGACTATTTACATTTGCTCATCGGCAACTTGATCTCTTCTGATGTTAAGTGGTATATAATATAAGATAGCAGAGCTTTACGTGAAAGATCTCGTCCGGGATATACCTACGGTAGACTTTATGACGATGTCTGCCGTCATGCATAAGCATCGCCGTGTTCTGGTCTGACAGACGGACTCTTAGCGGAGTAATTAGACATTTAAGGCTTACATTTATACGCCCTAGATACATGGACAAAGGGTAGCACTTTGTAGGATGTGTTAATTATACACACACCATTACATTAATGATAATTATAGTATCGATGGGTTCCTTTCAAGCTCTAAATTTTATCGTGTCTTGCGTATATTATAAGTAGCACATATACTTATGTAGGTAGGGAGTTAAAATATTATTAAAACTACCTAAAACATGTATTTTAGTTATGATAAAAGAGAATTTAACGGATAAAGTATTTCAATGTGTGTTGGTACTCCTACTCGCCTATAAAAATAGGCGAGTAGGAGATTACACAACACCGTACTGTAAGGACACAAATGCAAAGAAAACTTAGAAAAAAGGGAAAATTCGTTACAGTGAGCAGGAAAAGCTTTCGTATAATGTTACCGGTGTGTTTGTGAGTGTGACGTCACAGGCCGCCATTGTCGCACACATTCAGCCGCAGCTCCGTGAGCCGCGTGCACTTCCGGCGCATTGTCGCCCCATCGCCTGCGAGCGCGGCCGGAGCACAGGCCGGAGCGAAGGTGACTAAATGCTAGTACTAAAGTACTATAGCGTACATTGAGAAAAAAATCCTGAAGCGGCATACGTAAAATACGTATCAAACCAGACACTATTACGTGTAGCCGGCACCATGTTGTATACTTGTACGGGTCAAATAAAAGAATGGTACGTCTTACGAGTAGGTACGTATGTGTATGTAGATTATGAATGTTATTTAAACGGGTACATACAACGATAAAAAGACGAGATTTTTAATGTCGATATTTCGACCCAGTTGCATGGATCGTGGTCACGACGGGACTGAAGTTGCGAGATGAGAAGTGAAGTCAGCTGTTAGGGGCAGAATCGATCTACCCCCTTTCTCGTTCTTTTTCTTTTTTCAACAACCTCGCGTTTTTTATGCGTTTCGCGGCGCCCTCTTGGTTTGCACAATTCTACCACCGGGTTCCACTCGCTGGCTAGTTTGAAACCATCTTCCCGATTGAAATTATTGTATTTTCGAATTTCAATGGCTTCTCGAACTACTCGGGGTATATAGTGGCGGTCCGTGGAAATAATGCGTGGATTATGGATCTCAATCCAATGTTTAGTTCCCGGTTGTAGAATGTGATCAGCTATCGCAGACTTTTGCGGGTCGTTGTTTTTTATCGCTCGTATATGTTCTGTTACACGGGTTGCTATGGGCCTCTTCGTTTGTCCAATATATAAGCTACCATATCGACATTAAAAATCTCGTCTTTTTATCGTGGTATGTACCGGTTTAAATAACATTCATCATGAACAACCACGAAAAAAGTTTAAAATCATTAGTTTACGTATGTAGATGTTGCAGGCGTGGCGTATTTACTGGCTCACTTCCTGTAAAGCATGGTGTAAAGAATAAAAGAACAGCTGCTGAGTTTCTTGCTGGCTCCTCTCGCTGTCTGCATTGCAAACCGGTGGTAAAGTCACTAACAAACTACTTGACCTAAGACTCGAATTCAGAACCTCATAATCCATATTATCTAACTTTACTAACCACTAGTTTCGCTAGAGCGATCTTGTACTTTTTTCAAAACTGGTTCTACTTGACAAAAAAAGCAAATATTGTATAACGCAAAACCTATTTTTGCGACCTACTCGTAAAAGTCTAACAAAATATAAAAATGATATCACAAAGTAGGTCTCTAGAAGGTCGTGTTACAAAATAAAGTCAAACAAAACGTTCGTCGGCGTATCAATTAGAGCGAACATTGTTCCAGCACACACACACACACACACACGCACACACACAGACGTCGCAGTAAACATTATTGGAAATGAGTTTGTTTGACTTCTCCCGTTCGCCGATACTCGTATTTCATTCCTAATACATCGTGCGTATAAATTATACCGATATTTTCATTCCTATTTTTGCGAAAACCATCCAATTAGGCTTTGTGTAGGATAATTGTTTCTCTCGATACTCTACTACTTTTATTGAATATGTTTTATTTATAAATACTGGTACGTGTAGAATTGAGATAAAAATGTAAAGAATAACTTTTTCATTATCTACGAAAACCGGGTTAAATCTAAATGGTGCAACATCAGTTTTTGGTATTTTCTTAAATCACAGCATCATAACATTACATTTTACGGCAGTTTAATTCGTCAAAAGATCAATTTTAGAAAAATCTCGCAACTCAAATTAACTTAATCTTTTCGTAGAGTTCTCTTTCATAGCTCGTTCGAAGAAGTAGGTACCTACTGCCGTCATGCAAATTTTGCCACTAATTAGTCTATAGCTTGGCATCGTTCGTAACACTCCCGATGATCCGCGCGGGCCGGGAGGCGTGCAGCGATGAATAAAAAACCCACGACTGATGCACCTCAATTCGCACGCACGCCCGCATATCATGGGAGTGTCAGCAACAAACTTTCCAGACTATAAGTAGTATCGCAGTAGGTCCTCCTGTCAGACATAGATTTACGTATTGTAAGATGTGTTTCTAGCACATCTTCATCTTCAACTATTACTACAGAATAGAAACTTATCAACTATTTAAACTAAAAACCAGCTCCGGAAAATTTCCTTACAAAAACAAAAAGATTAAGCTTGTGAAAAGTTCGTTTAAGTCAATGCAAAATACAAGTAGGTATGGTACAATAATATCTATAAGAGAATACGTGTCGGCACCTACTTAAAGAAGTTGTTTAAATCTCTCCAGACTGTAAACAGCTGAAAGTCGAAATCGATTTCCAAATGAAAATAGGTCATCGAGTTAATTTGACACGTAAATGCAAGTAGACAATGTTTCTACTCGACCATGTTTGCGTGATAACACGTGTGTTAAGGTGGTCTGCCTGGTGCCCCCCGTGGCCCACAGCCGGTGACACGCGCCTGACGTGTAGCGACGGGAAAGGAAATAATTCCGCGAGATTAGGCCGAACATCCCCCAAACCGATACCGGCTCGTTACTTGATCGGATGATATGTTTGGATCACTTAGTCGGGGTTTCGTACACTTTTTCACGATTATACGTGTCGGCGTATTTTTATTCCCTTATAAGCTCTTTCAAATAGATTTATGTCGGTCATACATTATTAATTTCTTTATGCGAAATGATCTAAGCAATTGAAATCGGTTTTGAAAAATAAGCATACATATTCTATCTACTTAAACGATACACAAATCTTATCATCTCGATCATAAATTAGGGTTTACCAAAATATAATGTACTAGGCCGGACGCCCGCGACTTCGTCCGCGTGGAATTCAGTTTTTCACAAATCCCGCGGGAACCATGGATTTTCCGGGATGAAAAGTAGCCTAAGTGTTAATGAAGAGTAAACTCTATTTCCATTCCAACTTTCGGCCAAATCGCTTCAGTAGCCGCAGCGTAAAAGAGGAACAAACATACTTACACACAAACTTTGCCTTTATAATATTAGTGTGATAGTGTGATGTGACATCTAATGTAACAAAAAGTTATTTATACGTAGCTTCTAATTTCTCAAGCAACATATTTTATTATGAAATTGGCTGCAAACTATTCAAAACTGCCTCATTTTTATTTTTCCAGCAAGAAAAAAAAAATAAAAAATAAAATATTTTTCCGTTTTTAGTGTTAGCATATTGACTGAGTGTAAACAAAAATTAATTCCGTTAAGAAGACCCATGCATGCACCAGGTAGGCTACAGTACCCGGGGAGCACCGCAGGAGGGTCGCGGATGACGAAGCCCCAAGCCCCAGTAATTACGAACTCCCCGCGAGCCTCCGCCAGCAAGCTTCCCGCCCGCTAATTGCCGCCCTGTTGCCGTGCTAAGGCTTTATTTTCGTTTATTTCGATTTTAGGGTTCTTCTGTGCTACAAGCGATTATGATACCGTTTATAAAAAAAATATAATAAAATTTTGTATACGCTGTGTTGAAAATGTTTTAGATGACGTGTACTTCTGTAGTGACGTATGCACTATCCGGAAGTAGGTACACATCAAAAACATTTTTCGAAATCTAGCAATGTTACTACAAAATGTAAAATATTTTTTGATTGTACTGTATACCTATTGAAGCCGGGCGAGCACAGAATCGAGTGCTTTAACATCCGGAGTGAGGAGTTCGAATCGAAAATTCGTACTCGTTGGAATCCCTCATTTTTCTACTGACTAAACGATTTTTGAAAATCTGTTAACAATATAAAGCATTCTATGCTTTGTACATTTTTAAACAATTACATCAGTTTTGAAAAAAACACTTTTCTAAAGCCATATAACAACAAACAAATTAAAAGTGAGGGTACAAATCGCTAGTCATTTCATGAATAACCTTAGAACAATTACATATAGTTAATATACCGTACATACAACAATAAATAAAATATGAAATGTTTTCTATCTTCAAAGGTCAAAACGAATATCGAATGAACAGAGACACACATTAGCTTCAAATGTAATTTATAGGAGCAATTATTGTATTTTAGTTTTCGACATATCTACTGTACAATCTAACACCAGCACGGCTGCGGAACCCTGTCGCGAGCCTGGCCAATAAACACTTTTACCAGATATTTTCATTTTTCACATCGCGATATTGTAATTACGCCGTTGTTCAGCATTCGACAAAGACGAAATGTTTATTTTGAAAAACATCAAGATAAAAGATCTACCTCATGTTTCTATTGTATTTAAGTATGTTTTGATCTGTACTAAATGCTACAAATGTATTATAAACTCTATTTTATTGTTTTTTTACGAATACTTTAGAGCATCTCCATCATTTTAGTTCCCGGGACAGAACTTGTACGATGAAAACAATGAGTGTAGGATGAAAACACATATATTTAGTAATATATTCTTTATATATATATTCTTTATAAATAAATTTTTGGAAAAAATTCTTTGATAAAAAAAAGAGTAAATTAATACAAACATATTAAATATAAAAATTTTAATAAAAAAATTCAACCGACTTCCAGTTCAAAAATTAACCTAAACTAAAAAGCAAGAAATAATTTCTTACCTATGTCCTACCTTCTGATCAGTTTGAAGGCGGTGCCAAGCCAGTGATGTTTTAATTCAAGCCGTTTAAATTACAAAATTTCTGTGTTTCTTACAGAAACGGCTTTAATTAAAACATGACACTGGATTGGTACCGCCTTCAAACTGATCAGAAGGTAGGACATAGGTAAGAAATTATTACACCTTCATCAGCATACCCCTAATACAGTCACAACCTATCCAGGTGGAAAGTTCTCATCAATACAAAATTATCAAGTCAAAACACATGGTAGCTACCGTGAACCGTCGAGGAGTTCCCTTAACTCTCCTTCGTCTTCATTTCATCACCAGACCCCTAATACAGTCATAACCCATTTAGGTGGAAAGTTCTCAGCAATAAAAATTTATCAAGTCCAAACACAAGGTATCTACTCTGAACCGTCGAGGAGTTCCCTCAACTGTCGTTCGTCTCCATCACCAGACCCTTAATTCAGTCACAACCCATCTAGATGGAAAGTTCTCATCAATACAAATTAATCAAGCCCAAACAAAAGGTAACTGCTGTAAATCGTTGACGAGTTCCATCGTCTGTGTTTCGGCTCCATCATCAGACCAACTCCAGACCTTCATAAAATTGTAGTGGTTTACAATACCTTATGGAAACACTAACAAACGCATTAGCCGTCTCTACGATTTTTGAAAGTTCCCCTCGATTTCTCCAGAATGCCATCATCAGATTCTGACATGAAAAAAATTGGACCACCCTGAAATTCAACCCTACAACACGAAAAAAGAATTTTCAAAACGGTCCATAAATGACGGAATTATCGCTGGACATACATAAAAAAAACATACATACAGCCGAACGTAGAACCTCCTCCTTTTTGGAAGTCGATTAAAAACCACGAAAACGATGTAAGTCGCATTCCCAAATGTCGTAGGCAAGCTATACCTAGTTGATAAATCGAGCAAAAGTCGCGGGAATTCGGTTGTATGATAATAATTATGCTTTTGAAAAGCTATTAACGTTAATTTTCCTAAACCATCTTCCCGTTAGAGGCTTCCATTAAATTTGCGCTAAAGTTGTAGCATTTTTGAGGGAGCGGCTAACGAGGGCGCTCCTTGCAGGAGGAAGTGCCGCAGAGTGCGG
Organism: Bicyclus anynana; assembly: GCF_947172395.1. Classification (NCBI taxonomy): domain Eukaryota; kingdom Metazoa; phylum Arthropoda; class Insecta; order Lepidoptera; family Nymphalidae; genus Bicyclus; species Bicyclus anynana. The sequence continues at coordinate 19,319,561 of NC_069085.1, forward strand.
CGTGCGGAGTGCGGCGTGCGGACGCCGACGCACCGCTAACTAGATACATCCATTAAGGAGATGCGGCCCGAGACACGGGCGCCGGCGGCGGCAGCTCAGTTGATTCGCTTGGAAGACGAAATGAGCAAATTTTTATTAGAATGCGCAAAATAACAATAACTTGAAAAAATAACAACAAATTTTCTTATGCCCTGGGATTGTTATGTTATTATGTTATTATCGATATAATTAAGACTAAAAATATTATTCTGTGAATTTGATGAAAAGTTAATGCAGTTCAAAGGTTTAATTACATAGTGGAGATTACACCATCGCGGCTATTCTCTAATGATATTTTGCATAACTCACAAGTGCGAGTTTCGAATTCACCGCTATCTTTCTCACTATAGTATCGTGCTAAACACAGAGAGACAGAGGTGAATTCGAAACACGCACTTGCGAGTTATAAAAATATTGTTACAGAATAGCCTAGCAGAAATGATTACGCCAAAATTTAACGTTACCCGCTGCCGCTTATGTGTTAAGCCTGCTCAAATATTTGCGTCCGTAGCATTAAGTTGCGCTACGTGCTTTATGAATTTCCGCCAAGAGTCGGGCTGGCGGGGTCATTTCTGACGCGCGGTAAACTTGCCAACCCTGCTGGTGGCGTTTACAATGTATTTTAAAGAATGACTTACAGTTTAAATTAAGATTCCATAATGATACTTTCAAAGGTGCATAGTAAACTCGTTGTAGCAATGAATGGGCATGCGGTCACTCAATGTCGGCGACAAAACAACGCGACAACAAAACACCAATATTTCACAGCCAGCAAACCGAACGGCATTTCAATTGCATTTCAAAGCTTGCTTCCGCAAACGCTCTGTATCATAGTGCGTGACCAACCTGCGAACATGTCGGGGCGCGGCGCGCGCAGGCGGTGGTGCTGCGGGGCGGCGCCGGGCCGGTGCAGCTGCGGCACCAGCTGCAGCCACAGCGACAGCTTGTGTCCGCGGTAGTGGCTCTTCGGCCGCAGCTTGGACCCTGCGACAGCGGCGTTAGTCAGCTATGGTCGCTGGCGTCGTGGAATCATTCTTTTAGGAGGAAAGTCGAAGACTATTGAGGTAGACTAATTTATATACAAAAAAATGAGGTATGTGATGATACAAGACGTGAGCAAGTTTTACTTCAAAAACTGTGATCACAAACTTTATTTCATCATAGGCTTTTTTAAAATGAATAGTTCCACCACGTTCCCACAGTAGTTTGTTCATGTAGTGCTCCAGTAGTGACCTATACTCAGATACTGCTGCGTGTTGAGGTCGTAGGGCGGCCAGGCCACGCCGTCGTGGCGCTCGTCGGGCGCGGGCGTGGGGTCGCCGGTCTTGGCGAAGGCGGCCAGCAGCGCCACCGTCGCCTCGGCCGCCGCCACGTCGCTGCGCGAGTAGTTGCGCGGCGCCAGCGGCTGCCCGCCCACCAGCGGCAGCCCCAGGAAGTAGCTCAGCGTGTCGCTCGACACGCTGCCCAGCCGCTGACGGGACAAGCAGACTCGCTTAGTAGCGAAATGGACGTTCAGTAAAGTTCATGATCGTTATGATCGTCACGAGGACCTATATCCTTTGGGTTTCAGTAACAAAAATACAAGAAATTCGACATTATTTAAAACCACCACAAGTAATTTGTCACCATCAAAACAACTGATGGACGATCCACTATAACTGGATCTTTATTATTTTTATTATTATTAAAAAACCAAAAACTGCAAGATTAACTAATAACATTCATCTAGTTGTGTCAGTCGCAGTGTCAGTGCCGAACCCGAGGATTTTGATGTGATTGAACACTCACCTGCGGATAGTCCGCCTCCTTGGTCTGGTGCGCGAAGTGCGCGAAGTAGGTGCGAGCGCCGCGCCGCGCGTGGATCTGCGCCAGTCGCAGCGCCGGCGCCGCGCCCGCCGCGTCGCTGAGCGCCTCGAGCGTCGCGTCGCGGATGTTGATGGGGTGCTGGATGGGCTTCTCCCAGTCCGTGTACTCGTTGCGCACCGCCGCGAAGATCTCGTTGCGGTGGTAGCGGAACACGTTGCGGACGTACGTGCGCAGGATGCGGCTCCTGTCCGGTACGAACATTCTATAGCTGCATGGTGAGTGAGGTTCCTTCACCACGAAGTAAATCTTGACCTACTATTGCCGTATCCAAAAATATAATCTAACGATTGACTGAAACGTACGTGGTAAATAATATTATTATTAAAAAAAATACGAACAACTCTTATGTCTTTATATTATACTCATATTCTATTAACTAAAGCCCGCGATCTCATCCATGTAAACTCGATTTTCGAGATTTTCATTCTTCAAAACTCCTTTATGTAGCCAATTTTCATTCAGTTCCGTTCAGCCGTTCTGGTGTGATCGAACAAGCATTTCCATCTATTCAAACTTTCATAACATAGTATCCTACTAGTAGTACCTGTGCTCCTCCTCGAAGCCGTGTCTCACATCTTCTTCACTAAAAAACTCGTAGCTCTCCGTGGTGGTGACGACGACGGCCAGCGCCACCTCGAGGAAGGCCTCGCTGGCGTGCAGCGCGCGCGACGGGGGCGGGCTGCTGCCGTCGCGCGCGCGCGGCACGCTGGGCGCCCAGCCCGCCAGGAAGCGCGCGCGCGGCGGCGCCACCGCCAGCAGCGCCGACAGCGGGCGCGCGCGCACGCACGCCGCCAGCCTGAGCATCGGTGCGAGTCGGTTCATTCGGTCGGCGTACGGAGCCTCACTTCCACAGACTTCCAAACACGACAACCCTGAGCCGATTTTATTTTAGAAGTTCGCGCAAGAGACGGAGTGTCATAAAGCGAAAACCATGGGACGAAGGTAAAGTAGCTGCTACGGACAGCAGCAATGCAAGCGAATCCAACTCCAGAACCCCTTCTGAGGTTGGACAACAAGCGAAAAGAGAAAAAACTTGTAGGGACTCAAGAAGGCGTCCCGGAAGCACGCCAAGACCAAGTATCAGGTTTGCCCTCACTCGATTTGGACCAAATCACATCACAGAGTCGTGGTGAGTTACTAATATTTTATCCAAATGAAATATTGACGTACCCGTAGGATATAAATATTAAGTGTCCGTAGACGAAAACCTTACAAATAAACGTATTGCCCGTGATGATTTATGGCTCCAAGACTTGGTCGCTAACAATGATCGTGAGAAGGCTCAGCGGCCGATGGAGTGATGTAATGTAATGGAAAATATGAACATTGAAAGAACAATAATTTCGCGTGCTTTCGCGACACTCACCAGTGCTCGTCAGTGGTGGAGTCCCGGGAGCAGCGCAGCGCCTGCGCCGCGTGCTCCCGGGCCAGCGCGGCGTCGGGCGCCAGCGACGCGGGGCCCAGCGCCGAGCCGCTCAGCAGCATCACCCGCGATATCAGCCCTGCGCAACACCAACCATACACATCGTCCTAGCGTAAGGTCTGCTACGGAACACATTTAGAATACGTATAAGGCAGGGGATATGTATATGGAAAAAGTTATTGCTGATTGACTTATATATTATAAGATAATGCTTTTATTGAATCCCTGGACTATACACTCAAATCTTTAGAAAAAACTAGACATGTGGTTTTAATTGGTGATATAAATATTGATATTAAGTCCGATAGTGTTGATCGAAACTGTCATAATTATCTAAATTTGACATCATCTCATGGCCTATTACCTACTCATTCGTTCCCAACTCGACTTAATAACTGTCTTGACCACATCTTCTGTCGGTTTAACAAACCCTCGACTACGCTTGTAATTCAGAATTGTTTGACAGACCATGACACTATCCTAATATCCTTAAAAATGAGTTTCATAGAAAATAGAAATATAAGTAACCTACAAACTAAACTCAATTTCATTGGAATAAAAAATGATCTTTTAATTACAAATTTTCAACCAGTACTTGATACTCAAAATTGTATCATTGCCACTGACTTTCTTGTTTCTACTGTGTCTAATATCATAGCAAAAAATACTTCACAGCGTATTAGATCGAACCGTAAAATTCCACAAAAGCCATGGGTTACATCTGGTTTGTTACGTTGTTTAAAACATAGGGACAAATTACATATGAGTGTAAGGAAAAGTCCCGGCGATGAACTACTAAGAATAACTTATAAAAGGTACAGAAATTTTTGTACTAGTCTACTTAAAAAAATAAAACAACAACATAATAAAACCGAATTAGAACTTGCTAGTCAGACTAATCTAAAGAAAACTTGGGAAGTATTAAACAATATTACCAATCTTAAATCTAAAAATCTAGATGCCCGTGATCTTCTAACAATTTCCGGATGTCCTAACCAAGCTGTTGCGGAAATCAATGAGTTCTTCATTAACATGGGTAAAAATATTGTAGAAAAAATCCAATCCCCTTACGGAAGTCCTACTAAATTGTGTACAGTTTCGCCCTTAACTTCATTTGTGTTACTCGAAACAGATATTAGTGAAATTATAAAAGTTATAAATTCCCTTAAAAATTCTAGTTCCGCGGGCTTAGATAACATATCGACTATTTTACTAAAACAGAACAAAGAACTGTTTTCTGCTTTACTGTGCCATATTTGTAACTTGGCTTTTTTGCATGGCCAATTCCCACTTTCCTTTAAAAAATCTGTTGTAACCCCAGTCTATAAAAAGGGTGACAGAAAAGTAATTAGTAATTATAGGCCAATATCTATCTTACCAGCATTCTCTAAAATTCTTGAGCGACTAATCAACGATAGATTGATAAACTATTTGGAATTAAATAATTTACTGTCGCCTAATCAATATGGCTTTCGTAAAGCAAAGTCCACCTCAGATGCTGTATCTGATCTTACCAATTGTATAGCCAGTAAACTAGACCATGGAATGAAGTGTATTGCTATATTCTTGGACCTCGAAAAGGCTTTTGATACAGTGTCTACTTCTCTACTTTTGAATAAAATGGAACAAATAGGGATTCGTGGTTTACAACTCCGTCTGTTTCAGGATTACCTAAGTAATAGAACACAGTGCGTTAGAATTGGAGATCAAATCAGTACATCACTACCAGTAGTTCACGGGGTCCCACAGGGAAGCATTCTTGGCCCAACATTATTCCTTATCTATATAAATCAACTTTGCAACCTTAATTTAATAAATGGTAGAATTATTACTTTCGCTGATGACACTACTCTTATTTTTTGGGGCCAAAGCTGGGAAAGTGTTTTCTATAATGCGCAGCAAGGCTTTAACTTGGTACTTTCCTGGTTAAGAACTAATCTTTTAAGTTGTAATGCTGAGAAAACAAAATATCTTTCTTTTACCTTACTACATTCCTCACAACCACCGATGGAAAAATTCAATATACGTGCCCACAATAATCTATGTCTTAATTCAATTAATAATAGTACGTGTAAATGTTCCTTCTTGGAAAGATCAGACCATATCAAATACTTAGGAATAGTCATTGACAACCAACTTTCCTTTAATATTCATATATCCAATCTAACAAGCAGAATCCGCAAGCTCATCGCCATCTTCAAAAATATACGACACATAGCTGACAAAAAGATTTTAAAAATGTTGTACTTCACTTTATGCGAACCCCTTTTAACTTATTGCATTGATTCATGGGGAGGTGTAAATAAGACACGTCTTCTTAACTTAGAGCGTGCTCAGAGAGCTGTTCTTAAAGTTAGTAATTTTCTTCCTTACAGATACCCAACAACCTCACTGTATAAAGAATGTGGAGTACTCACAGTACGACAGCTTTTTGTTCTCAAAATAATTTTGAAACAGCATAAGTCAGTAGACCAAGCTCTGATAAATAAATTAAAGAATAAACGCAACAAAAACAGAATTTGCAAATCGTCTAGATTCTACACATCTTTTTCCCATAATTTTTTCCCTTTTCTTGGAAGTTTTATATATAATAAGGCTGACGCAGTTCTTTCAATTCACTCACTATCTTCTTTTCAGTGTAAAAGAAGAGTACATGACTGGCTCCAACAATTAGACTATGTTACTACTGAAAATCTGCTGTCAATTCTGAAATAATACTTATTTTTCATTATCTAACATATATATATATACATAATTATTTCTTCTTATTTATAGCATACAAGCAGACACACACACACACACACACCTACACACACACACACTCACACACACACACACACACACACACACACACACACGCATACACACGCTGCTGTTTTGTACGTGACATAAGATTGTTACATCTAAGCAGGGAAGAGCACAGGTGTCTATAATACAAGTTCTTTCTTAGTTTAGATACCTGTCACTCATCCATTAATTATAGTGTTAAGCTATTTTTACCTATTATGTTACGGTTTTATAGAGAATAAACGATTATTATTATTATTATTATTATATCCTCCAAAAAATTCTATGTTATAGATGTTCTATTGTATGGTAGTGAGTTTATTTGGCAGTAGTAGGAAGTGAGATTCAGACATCAAAGATGCAGTAAGAGTACAGTCTGCTTCAATAAAAAGTCCAAGGCGTGACCGTCACAGCACGCAGACCAGTAGGGCGACCTATTTTGAGAAGAGTAATAATCCAAATTTCAACCATTATCGGCGCGACCGGATATACCGCTATCTCTTTTATTGCGTTGGGACGAAAGAAATGGAACTGGATCTCTGCCGCCATTGGTCGACAGTTTGTCTTTCCACGAGACACGTCGTCGGTCGCACACTAGGCTCGAGCTAGGCATTGTGTGCCTAGCGTGCGCACCGACCTCTGGTGAGCGGCAGCATGAGCATGACGTTGGCGAGCGCGGCACCGGCCGCGTGCCCCACCAGCGTGGTGCGGCGCGGGTCTCCGCCGAACGCCGCGATGTTGCGCCGCAGCCAGCGCAGCGCGGCCGCCACGTCCAGCGCCGCCGCCCCGCCCGCCTGCGACGCGTCGTCCGCGGCGCCGCTCGTCAAGTAACCTGCGAAAAAAGGGTGTAGATACTGGTGTCTGAGTATTTTGTTTGTTGTTGAAGCAACTTATTCAGAAGTCATGGGCCTTAAGAGTAATCGAAGAGATGGAGGAGTCCGGTACCGACCTAACAGTCCTATCCTATAGTTGAGCGTGACCACGAGCAGGTGCGCGCGCGCCGCCAGCACGGCGCCGTCCAGCGCGTTGCCCGAGCCCCACTCGTGCGCGGCGGCCAGCCACACCGCCACGGCGTACGGCGCCTCCACGCCGCGCGCGCCTGCAGCACATAGTACTGAGTTAACAAGTGATCACTCGCTGGGCGATGGTGCGAGCTATGCTTGGAGTTTCTCTACGTCATCGAATCCGAAATGAAGAGATCCGCAGAGAAACCAAAGTCACTTAAATAGCTCAACGTGGGCAAATTAAAAAAAAAATTCTTTGAATGTTATGCCATAGTATCTCAAATCTAGGTCCGACATATTCCACATAGTTCGAAGAGCCGATGGACGCTGGGGTCTCAAGTTGGTGGAATGGCAAACCTCGTACCAGAAGTTGGCAGTGTCGGTCGACTCCCACTAGATGAATTGAGGACATCAAGCGGGTGGTAAGGAGCCGCTAGATGCGATTCGAGACCGTTGCGTGAGATGTGATGTAATGGAAAATATAATAAAATAAGTTTGATGTTATCAGTCTACCTTTTCAAGGGTCCACCAACTATGTGCTTTTTGGAGTCGCCGCCCGGTCTTACATCTTGTGAACCCGAAGTACCTATGTATAACCCGCCCATTGCCAATTCAACTTCGCGAGTCGCTGAGCTATTGGTGACCTTTGTTCTTCTGCGGATTTCCTAATTTCTGATAACACAAAGATAGTTCGCATCCAGCTCTAGGAATGCATTACCTAAAATTTTTATAAAACTGTTTTTTAAATCGTCTACAATTTCGAGTGCAGAGTCCTCTACAATAACTGGGTGGAGCGGTACGCGAGCGTTACACAATCATAATCTTTGTGTTACTCGTGTTACCTAGGACACACGGGCCAGTTAGGTAGGTCCAATTTCGAAAAAGAGGTAAAGCGCCGAATCCAACTCGGCTGGACAGCGTTCGGAAAACTTCGCGACGTCTTCCCGTCCAAAGTTTCGTGCCTGAAGACAAAATTCTTCGAACAGTGCGTGTTGCCAGTGACGGACCTACGGAGCCGAGACTCGGTCGCTAACTATGGGCCTTATTAGAAGGCTCAAAGTCATTCAGCGGGCGATGAAGGGAGCAGTGAACAGCCTACGTCATGCGCACTCACCGCTACCGGGCACGTAGATGTTGAGGTAGAGGCAGTCTTCGCTCTGGTTGGCGAGCAGCGGCGCGGCGGCGCGCAGCTCGTTGTACAGGCCCAGCGGCATCTGCGCCAGCGCCGCGCTCCTGCCGGTGGACACACGTGTGAGTTACGTGCGACGGAAGGGGATTGGTGGAGCGAGTTACACTGCTTGCCGCCAACTTCTTCTCATCTTTATACGAGTGAAGTTCTAAACATATTTAGAATTACAGCAAGGAATACGAGTAAAAGAACTACTCGTATCTATTTACGAAATGTATTGTCAAGAAGCGCTAAATTTCTTGAAAGGTTTATTATATATTACGATGTTGAGCGCAAAATAACGTCGTAAGTAATAACTGAGCTCGTGTCCTATGTCACATAGAAGGAGACTATCTTGTGAGCAAAACTAAGTGTAAGAGTAAACACGTGTGGATCTAATCTGGCTGAAATTACTCCGTGATTGGGCAAAGGGCCCTGCGTAAATCCTGCGATCTTTGCATAAATCCTTATTTGGAACAGTTAGGTACTACCTCGCTAGAAATGTGTAATTTAATCAGCCCTGTCATAATGTATTTCAGAATCATTCAGTTTACGTTATTTACGAAGTACCTACCTGTTCAAAGTTTGTGGTAACAATTATAAGTAGAAAATTACAACAGGAATAAAGTCCATTCAGTGCAAGGGACAGTAGGACTCATTACTTGACTTCATAAAAATATTTTGATATTATTATTCGGCTTTGCCTTATTGCACAAAAATCACTCGTGCTGCAACGGCTCTCATTACATGACAGTGGCTAAAACTATTTTAAACATTACAATTAAACTAGAATAATTCATTTTGATTTAACTATGCGGTTAAAATTTCCGTTTATCATAATGTTATCTACCTGTGCCCAGAGCGATGATTACATCGTTATTAATTGTAGCGCCACTTATCGTGACGTACTGCGCGTTATTGTAATGGCCGCTGTCGCGAGCAGCGCTCGAGCCGCGCCATTTGTACATTTTGCATCCAACAACAGATGATAATTTATACATATTGTATGCAATCACCGTGTCAACTAAACCCCGCTCTAAATGATATATCACAGTGCACCGTTGATGTAATAATAATTTGACACCAATCGATTTATGCTTCTATTTTTGGTGCCGTTTCGGAAGCGCTTATCAAGAATCTATCACCAAATATATCAATGCAATTCACACGTTATACGCGTAGCATGCACATCGTAATATTATATAAAACATTAATGAGCTTTTTTGTGTCGGTGAGGAAAAACTCTTTACAAACTTCTGCCCGTAGGCAGCGCGTATCCGACTTACTCGGACTAAAATAACCTCCCCGAACTCCTCAGCACGGAACACCTGCACCGCGCGTGTATGAGACAGCCTGCGGGCACACGGGCGCGAAGGTGTCGGCCAGGCGCGTGCCGGGCCAGGCGGGCGGCGGGGCGGGCGACGAGTGTATGAGACAGAGCAGTCCGAGCACCTGTTGGACAAGTTGGGCAGCGCCTGCGGGCACACGGGCGCGAAGGTGTCGGCCAGGCGCGTGCCGGGCCAGGCGGGCGGCGGGGCGGGCGACGAGTGTATGAGACAGAGCAGTCCGAGCACCTGTTGGACAAGTTGGGCAGCGCCTGCGGGCACACGGGCGCGAAGGTGTCGGCCAGGCGCGTGCCGGGCCAGGCGGGCGGCGGGGCGGGCGACGAGTGTATGAGACAGAGCAGTGCGAGTACCTGTTGGACAAGTTGGGCAGCGCCTGCGGGCACACGGGCGCGAAGGTGTCGGCCAGGCGCGTGCCGGGCCAGGCGGGCGGCGGGGCGGGCAACGAGTGTATGAGACAGAGCAGTGCGAGCACCTGTTGGACAAGTTGGGCAGCGCCTGCGGGCACACGGGCGCGAAGGTGTCGGCCAGGCGCGTGCCGGGCCAGGCGGGCGGCGGGGCGGGCGACGAGTGTATGAGACAGAGCAGTGCGAGCACCTGTTGGACAAGTTGGGCAGCGCCTGCGGGCACACGGGCGCGAAGGTGTCGGCCAGGCGCGTGCCGGGCCAGGCGGGCGGCGGGGCGGGCGACGAGTGTATGAGACAGAGCAGTGCGAGCACCTGTTGGACAAGTTGGGCAGCGCCTGCGGGCACACGGGCGCGAAGGTGTCGGCCAGGCGCGTGCCGGGCCAGGCGGGCGGAGGCGGCGGCGCGCCGAGGCGGGGCGGGCGCGCGCCGTACGGCACGCCGCGGAACACCTCCACCGGCTCCAGGCGCCGCGACGCCGGCTCCACGATTATGCCGCGGATCGCTCCTGCCACAACAAACACCCACGTATAGCATAAGCTCAATAATTTATCCAGTTATACTTCGTAGGTGCTACGTGCTAACGTCCAGTTCGCAAGAAAACAAAAGGGGTATATAAAATACGAGAATAATTTAAACAGTTATGTTATATAGATAAAAGTTAAATAAAAGTGTGTAATTTTATTATGTAGTCAACCACATATTTTAGATTCATTATAAAGATCGCAACTCGCGAGGCACTGTTAAGTAACAATAAATTTATATTCCCCAACCCCAGTAAGGTTTGACCGATTTGCTACGATAGCATCCAAATATATACCCACAGCGGAAACTACCGTTAGGGATGTAGAATATGAGTAGGGGTATGTAAATAGTACCTAAATGGATCTAATGGAAGCAAATAAAATGTTTATTTTACATTCTTAATATATTTTTAAGTATGTTTGTATACGCGTACTTACTCGTAACGGAACTCTAGAAACTTCAAGGTTAAGCTTAAAATTTAATTACAATTGGCGAATTCTGAGGAAAAATTATACCTACTCAAAAGCTGTTTTCGGTGATCAAAGGACACAATTTGGGGAAACCGTTCCATTAACAATCCTTTGAAAGCTTTGTTATTAATTGTCATGACGTCGACAATCCGGAGCAAATTTATTGTTAATTAACTCGCAGCGAGTTTACAAATTCATAACGTTACTGTTTACCGACGTTGTCATGGAACAAGCTTGATCGGTAAACGTTTGGCAGAGGCGTCAGTGCGTGTCTCGCTACTAGCGACTGCCCGCGACCTCGGCCGCAAGATTATCCTGTAAGCTTTCATCCCCAATAGTCAATATACCTATCAGTATACTCAGTATCATGGAGCTCCCGTGAAAACTTATAAAAATATAATTATTTACATTTTTTGCGATTAAAAGTAGGGACCCCGTGTTCTTCTTCAAGGTCTCATTTATCCCTTTGTTTCATTAATATCTGTTTTTAAATTTAACTGTGAAAAGGTAACAAGACAGACTGACAGACATACAGACTTACTTTCGTGCTCGTTTCAATCTGACTTCGAAACTTCTAGCAGTTGACTCGTACTACGTGTAAACATTTCTTTGTTATATACATGTCAAGTAATCTTCAATGCGTTATAAAGTTTATTTCTCTTCTATTCTCAAAATTCAAAACTGTAGAAAATTCATTAAAGTTTATGATCAGTAACTAGAGCAGAAAACTGAACAAAATTTAGTTTTAATTAAACATAAACACGCAGTAAGCGCTCCCGCTACATGCGGTAATCAAAACAAGATATTCGAAGTTAGGAGCTTAAAACTAAATGAGGTGGGAAAAGTTGAGGGTCCGACATATTGTTGTTGGGGTACTGGGCCGTGAACTGCGCCCCGCGCGCCCCGCGCGCCCCTCCTGAGCTGACTGATGGAGTGGAAGGGATTCCGTACAGACAGTTTACTGGCATTCCGGGGAGAGAATGTTTAAACTAAAATACTTCGTGTTAATATAGACTGCTACCACGTTTTTTTAATCATGATGAAATTTTAGGTAAAAGAACGCTACAAAAATTTATTTCATCGTCATCCTAAAACAAGCGAACAAACTGAGAACTATTGAAACTGAAACCTCCTCCTTTTTTGAAGTCGGTTAAATAAACATGCTATAATTAAAATCAATGTCACACTTCCATTAGATTGCTAACAATCCAAAACACAAGCTACAATTTATAGATTGTTGTTCACAAAAGCAAACACAATCGAATAAAAACTTTTTTAATAACACAAATTCAACTCCAGCCTCGACCTCATTTTGAATATTAATTGAAATAAAAATCAAATCGGCGGACTGAACTCGATTACTCGATTCAATAGGGCGCCGTGGCCAATTACGCGGTCGGAGGTAGGCCGACAATTATTAATTTTACCGACGCCCGCCCTTTGTACTGCGGGCGGAACGACGCCGAACACTGCGGCCGCTCCAAGGTGGCTCGATTGAATTGTTCCGGGATTATCCTGACCCGGATGATCCGGGCCCGGCGGAGCACGCGCGCGTCAGGCTCGGGTAGGCGAGGCCGGGTGCGCTCTTACGTCATCAATTATAAAGCATACTCAATTAGATGCCGTGCGGTTTATATTGTACATTTACACTATGATATTCTCCTAAAGTCGTTTCGTAATATATAAAATTTGAATAAAAAAAATTCAACCGACTTCCAACTCGAAAATTAACCTAAACTAAAAAGCAAAAAATAACATCTTACCTATGTGCTACCTTCTGATCAGTTTGAAGGCGGTGCCAAGCCAGTGATGTTTTAATTCAAGCCGTTTAAATTACAAAATTTCTGTGGTTCTTTCGGCTTTTCGAAACGGCTTTAATTAAAACATGACACTGGATTGGCACCGCCTTAAAACTGATTTTTTTTATTAAAATTTTTATTTTTTAATTTTTAGTGTTAGCACACCTACTGAGTGTGGACAAAAAGTAATAAGCAATTAGTTGAAACGTTATTTTCTTATGATAAGTATGTAAGTCCTACAATCCCAATTTTAAAAATACTACCTTAACTCATATACAAAATTTCAATCCCCCTTTATCCACACGTAATATGAATATTCAGAAAAGCGTGAAAGGTGACTGTCCTCCGTCTTCATCACCAGACCCCCTATGCAGTCACTATCCATATGGGTGGAAAGTTCTCATCAATACAAAATTATCAAGTCAAAACACAAGGTAGCTACGGTGAACCGTCGAGGAGTTCCCTTAACTATCCTTCGTTTTCATCACCAGACCCCTAATACAGTCACAACCTATCCAGGTGGAAAGTTCTCATCAATACAAAATTATCAAGTCAAAACACAAGGTAGCTACTGTGAACCGTTGAGGAGTTCTCTTAACTGTCCTTTGTCTTCATCATCAGACCCTTAATACAGTCACAAACCATCCAGGTGAAAAGTTCTCATCAATACAAATAAATCAAGCCCAAACAAAAGGTACCTGCTGTAAATCGTTGACGAGTGCCATTGTCTGTGTTTCGGCTCCATCATCAGACCAACTCCAGACCTTCATGAAATTGTAGTGGTTTAAAATACCTTATGGAAACACTAACAAACGCACTAGCCGTCTTTACAATTTTCAAAAGTTCCTCTCGATTTCTCCAGGATGCCATCATCAGATCCTGACATGAAAAAAATGGGACCACCCTGGAAACAAACCCTTTAAAACAAAAAAAGAATTTTCAAAATCGGTCCACAAAATGTTGGAATTATCGCTGGACATACATAAAAAAAACAAAAAACATACATACAGCCGATCGTAGAACCTCCTCCTTTTTGGAAGTCGGTTAAAAAGTGACACAACTTTTGATTGTCATGAGTAGCAGTTTTCTGATTTTACCTTTGGACTTTACAAAGTGTACAGCTGCTATTGAACGCGCCCGACTCGCATTCGCATATCGAACTTTTACATACTGTTGGGCCTTACTTATAGATCAATTACCGGGACGGATTCATCAATCGGAACGAACACTAAATAATAGTTTCTTCAACCAATGCTTATAGCATCTCATGAGTGTATGCTATAGACGTGCAAAACGGGCCTAGTATATGCTGGTGGATGGAGACCTCACATGTCAAAATCCGTCTAGCCGTTTGGGCTGTAGGGCCTGTCAAAGAACATACATACACACATACCCACATACACACATATAAACACTCGAAAAACTTTACCCTCCTTCTGACGCAGTCGGGTAAAAAGTGTTCAAATATAGTATGAATGCAACACTGCTCGAAAAATGCGTCGTGTTTTAAAAACCCTGTCGTGTGAACATATACTTGGGAATGCATTTGTTGTATTTAAACAGTTTTTTGACGTCCGTTAAAAAAACTCTCGTGCGTATGAGGGCTACAAGTTTTTTTATTATTTTTATGATAATATAAAAAAAAATATCGTCTCGTTTGCTATACAATATATAAATTGTTTTGTTTGTATTGAACTTCGAGGAACAGTTTCTGATTCTTTATGCACAATATACGTAAATATAAATAAATAAACTTTGGCTGAGGGCTTTGTTTAATGTCCAAAGAAGGTAAAAATATGTCGCAATCAAATGCTTAAGAGATCATTCAAAAATGGCATTAGCATTTTGCGGTCGGTCTTAGTCATAGCAGTATAATTTTTAACGTAGACAAATAATGAAATAGCGCGGGCCGGCCGCCGCCAGCACCGCCAGCGCCAGCGTCGCGCACCACGCCGTCCGCGCGCACTCCATGCGCCATCACGGGCCCCGGCCTGTGACACACACTCGCACACTGGACAGTTACCGGCGTGTGTGTGCACGATGCGCGAGCTGTAGCGCGGGCCGGCCGCCGCCAGCACCGCCAGCGCCAGCGTCGCGCACCACGCCGTCCGCGCGCACTCCATGCGCCATCACGGGCCCCGGCCTGTGACACACACTCGCACACTGGACAGTTACCGGCGTGTGTGTGCACGATGCGCGAGCTGTAGCGCGGGCCGGCCGCCGCCAGCACCGCCAGCGCCAGCGTCGCGCACCACGCCGTCCGCGCGCACTCCATGCGCCATCACGGGACCCGGGCCTGCAACAACACAACCACTGAGTCACGCATACTTCAGCTCAATTAAGAATTAATCAATTAAGAAAAAAACACTCCGGGATTTAAAAAGGAGAAGGCGTTTCAACTAAACACATCAAAAAAAGTAAAAGAAACATTCAATTAGCTAAATTAAAATTGTCCCCAAAAATGTAAGGGATACCCTTTCAATTCGCATCGAGTCTCCCGCGATCCCTCGATCTCATTCCGAGAGCGGCTCCGTCTGATCGCTCCTATGTAGATTGGGTCCGGGCCCGGCCCGCCTAATGACATCGGCCTACCTGCGGCGAAGGGTCCGCACGCGAGATATCCATTCAGATCCTGTCACAAACATTCTCGTATCGGACGAATATCGGCCGCCCGAATGTGAACTATATGTAAACTATATGTTATTGTATATCTGCTGGCGAACCCGTATTTGTAACCGATCACGGGTATCTGTGTTCGCCGAGATATGAATTATTAACTTTTGAAAAAGGGTCACCTCGTCAATATTTAATGAAACACATTCTTATGAATATTAATGTCGGCCGTCTCGGTGCTGCTGCCACTGCTGCTACTGCCGCCACTGCCGCCCGGCGGGGTCACCGCACACTAATGCAACTTTCGGGTTACGAGTAGATTCGATAGATACGGCGCATCTAGTTCACGATTGCGATTAATTAAGTAAATTGCCTGGAGACGAAAAAAAAGCCATATTTTGGCTTTATCTAATGTGTTCGTGCCTTTTTCATACTAATGATAAAATCTTTATAAAAAAAAATATTGAGCCAGTGACGTATTAATAAAAGTCGTTTTTGAAAGAACCACGGGAAAGAACTGTCTTATCCTATAAATGATTTAATCGGCTTGAGTTAACTACATCACTGTGTTGGCACCGCCTTCAAAGTGATCAGAAGGTACGATACTATTAGATACGTTACTGTACGATGTTATTTTCTCTTTTTAATTTATTTTTGTGATTTTGTAGTCGGTTCAATTTTTTTGTTAAAAAGAATTTATTTTTCTGTTTTTAGTGTATGCTAGCATAGTCAACGAAATCGGCACAGTACGGGCACTTTCGCTTTTTTCATTTTAACACAAAGTTACTAAATCGATTATCATGAAAATTAAATGGGACTAATCTGGAAGTATGGTCTTTCAAACAAAAAAAGAATTTTCAAAATTGAATACGAAATGAAAAAGTTATGAGGTAAAAACATTAAAAAAAGAAACATACACATGGAATTGAGAACCTCCTCCTTTTTTTTGAAAGTCGGTTAAAAACTAATGACAATCAAGTCTCTGACAAGTGCTTTATCCACAATTATATAGTAAGTATCCCAAGGTGCTTCTCATAGAACAAAAAGAGAATAGCACCGAAGAGCCGGCGTCGAGTGTGTCGAGGGTAGCCTGTGAGTGGGGCTGGGGCGACATCTGCGCGTGACGTGGGGCGCCATTTGTCTCTCGGAGGAGGTCGGAGTGCCGACTGCCCTCCGCCTTCCCCGGGAATGAGCTCTCGGGAAAAGATTAAACAAATCAACACAATAGTGTCGTTTGTCAAACGTTGTTTATTGTAAACTAAAGGATTACAATATTACTAGTTTTAATCACCGTAAAATAATTAAGGAACATCAGTTATGTACTTAAATAAATTAGGTATTCAGCGTAAAATATTAACTTGAAAAAAATGTAAATTCAACGACGTTGCTTAGTTATCAGCTACGGAACAGACAATATTACACAGAGGCAACAAACATTTTAAATTGACAACATTGAAATATTTCAGAAGAAATATTTTAATTAAATTAAATATAAAATTAAGTATCATAATAATATAAATTTTATTTAAACAAAATTAAAATTCATCTAAAGTATTATTTTATAACGTGAAATGCAATGAAATATGAATATGAATATGCACCGGCTGGTTGTATATTCACGATGTAATTATGAGCAGTGCGGTCACACAATTTCATTATATTATTATAATAATTATAATGATTGACCTGCAAGTTTAACGCATTGTTTGCTCTCTATTATACACAATTGACCATGTTATCCGTTTTGAATATTTATTTGAACAGTTCGTGGAATAGTTCAATTCAATTTAGTGCGCAAATTAGTTTCAAATACACGATGATGGAGCGCGATATGACGTATTGATTGTTAATATTCAGGACATTACACGTTGTTAATGTAAAGCGTGACAAATACATCGAATACTGTACAACAGTACAACAAATCCTCAATAGCTTAACGGTTAGAGCGGTCGGACTCATCACCGAGGGGTGGTGGTTCGATCCCCGCCCCGTTGGTCTATTGTCGCACCCACTCCTAATACAGCCTTTCCCGACTAGTTGAAGGGGAATGGGAATATTTGTCATATTTAAAAGATATGGCAAATATTCTTTAAAAAACATCGGTGTTGGAACATATGGTTCAATTTGGAAGTCATAACAAAAGAAAATATAATTAGTTTTTTTTACATCTTATAATTTTTACATCTTATGTCATTATCAAGAATATATTAATTATGATAATAATTGTTATAACAGTCAAACATTATCGTTCTGAGGCTATATTCACAAGGCAATTGTTCTAAACATCTTTTTACAGTATATTATGTCTTAATAAATAAAATATAGTGGCATATACGTTGTTCATAGAATCGTTAAAACTGCAAAGCAACGTACAACGTACTGTAAAAAGTACCGTGTGAGTGTGAATCTAGCGTAAGCCCGCCAACAGACTAACACAGCACGAATTTATGAGTATTTTGTTAAAAAGTGGGAGGTCTGGGCACAGTATAACCAGTAGTTGGACTTCATACTAAAGGTCGAAACGCGAGCTTGGTTGTTTTCTTTGATTATTATGTAATACATAGATTTAAATCTTATGACATGTATGTTTTGTATACCTGTATTTTAATGTAATAAAGAAGTTAAGTAAAGAAGTTGTTTGAATTTAACAACATTATTGTGTTGCTCATACTTTAATGTATTTGAATAAAAAGAGTAAAGAGTCAGCTGATATTAATATACCTATCCAGATTTTTTTATTAAACTACTAGCGAACCCGGTCAATCTCAATTTGTTTTTTGTAGTTCCTTCCCTACATGCCAAGTCAGGATCAATTTTTTATCGACTATTCTATAGTGTGGGGGTATCGTTATCGGTATTTTTGTGCATTACATAAGGGATTAAAGTGCTAACATAATCTACGGAACCCTACACTGCGCGTGGCTCGACACGCACTTGACCGATTTTTTTATTATTTGGTCACATAGTGTGGTGGTAATACCTAGATGGCATCACCAAAATAAATATATGAAGGTCCTTTAAGATCATTGATTAGTATCAGCCTTATTTAAATCTACCAATCAAAAAACAACACGCATTTTATTGATCACTTCCTATTTTACTACAATTTACTAAGTCTTTTATTTGTTTATTTAAAAAAAAGTATATTTACAATCACATAACTAAATGGAAACACAAAGTTGGCAAATGTAATTAAAATGCTGGAGGCGGGCAGCCCTATCACATGTTTACGGAGCGCGCGGCTGTAGGTATTTATTTCAAAAATACGGCCGAGTTATTATACTGCTTGTTATATTTACTGTGGTCTGGGTTTGTTCTAAACTTGAACTATTAAAACAGTGGATAATGATGACTTAAATCTTAAGTAACTATTATGTTTTGTTGTATACCTTGAAAACTGAAAAAAAAACACAGGCGAAGGTATTGATATTGGGAATGTAAGCCCCCGCGATTCCTGTGGCTGTACGGCCGTGCGCTCAACTACAGTGTACTTGTACACTGTAGTTGAGCTAACCTACATAACCAACATATGTTTTCTGTGACTGTACCACACTGTACGCATCCCCACTTTATTTTATCGTACCTACTCTAAGGTACACGAGACGAGAGCTCTCGGCGCCGGCGCCGAGGAAAGGCAAACAGCGCTGAAGCGGCTGAAAGCAATGATTTCATATTTTCAATAGCCCATATTTACTTTACTCTCTCGCCCGTTTGTTGCGTACCTTCCTACTGTTTCTGCGATTGCAACTAATATTTACCTTTTGAAATTACTTTCATTGAGATTGTAGTAGTTTATTGCAACTCCTACACAATGTTTTATATTATATTGTAGATGATGTAAGTAAACTTTTGATAACGACACAACAGGAGTAAAAACAAACTGCATATTTTGAAATAAAGTATACTTTACGTCATGCACAATATACTATGCAATACTTGTATGTATAAAGGTATTATTTGTATTTCACGTAAGCTTACATTTTTTCTAAATGCATTATTTTACAAGCAATAGTTATAGTTACCTAATGGCTGTCAAATGACTTAGCAAGGCATCTGTTTAATTGCCAGGAGTACTTCAGGGCTGAATTTCTCGAAGGAGTAATTATTCAAAGACCATTAACGTGCCTTAAAATGAGCGTCCGCCTTCACCAAAGTATGACGGGAAAGTTAGCCGACTTCGGAGCGAATTATAGAGCCCTTTTATGCGGCCGTCGAATAAGCAGCTAAGCCTCTATTGAAAGTAATTTCCTCGCATATTTTTCCGATCGAATGTAAATAAGGGTGAAGTGAATAAATAATAGGTTTACGCATACAATTCTCTTGTATTTTTTGTGTACATGGCTTCAAAGTGCTTCAGTACAACTAATGGTGGAAAATTACACTGTTCGCTAGACTGTCGCTACACACTAATTGCGAGTAATTTGCTATCCTTTGACGAGTTCCGCGTAACGTCTTCAAAGCTGTTCGTGTCTGTACGTACAAATCACTGAAGCGTTTTTTTGTCTTCAGTTATAGTTTAGCAGTAAGTATAGTTATTTGGTACGTTGAAGTTCGTAACATTTACTGCTGACCTATTGCTGGAAGCACTTGATAATTCTGCCAACGGTCAGGATTCGTACACATTTCTTTTTAGCAACCGCGGCCTGAGTGTTACCGAATTTTGTACATTCGGTGGTCTACTGCGATGTTTGTGCGAGAGAAGTGGCGTCGACAAAACAACGATTAAATTACGCAAAATTACGTCTAAATAATTATTATCAAAGGAGTTTCATATTTACGAATGTATCTCTAATACGTCCAACCTAAAGTCGTTCGTTACCATAATATTATACAGTAACCTGTCGTTTTAAAAGTGTTCATAAACTAAGCCTACTTGAAGTAAATGAATATCGACTTGACTTTCACTTTGACCTTGAAGGTCAAACCCTCCAGTCGCCGGCGGCAGTCAACCTTAGACGTTGCTGAAGCGTCTGCAGTTTTTGAACTAAAGTTTGTTTAGGGGAACGCGATTAAAATATAGGTAAACTGGACTGGCCATAGTCAGTTGAATTTGCCATAAAAATAATGAAAGTAAAATGAATTTTCAACGTTTCCTTATTCTAAGAATAACATGATGTCTAATAGTCTTAGTTATTTAGCCAGTAATAGCCAGACATACGTTATTTTATGTAGGTATACTGAAAGTCAATCAGTCCTCGCTCCGACCATGATGATAGGTAAATAGGTATTGTGCAGCATGGGCTGACAAACATTCTGCCTTCATGAAATGAGCAAACTATAACTACACAGCCTCTTACCGCTAGTATCTGTTTACCGGATTCCCATTAAACAGTCTATCAAGACATAATTATGATATCCGGTCTCTTCTCGTTGTGAGCAGTGAGTTTGTAACGCAGTAAACGCACGGCACCGACGTAGACGACATCGCGTCAATTGACTAGTTTTAAACATGGTGCAAAAGAGAGGAATAATTAATTTTGTTTGCTAAATATTAAGGCGTAAAAGCCTTAATGCTAATGAATATTGATCTGCGAAGTTAGGCCCAACTCGTGGCTCGGACGTCGCAAAACCATTTAATATTCAATCAACACTAAGCCGCCGCCGCCCGCTGCGACCGGCGCCCGCGGATTTATTATAATTGCCCGACTTTATAGTTTTATTTTATATATGGCCAACAAATATCAACGGACGCTTAATCCCAGCGTAAGCCTGACTTCATATCTTGTCGCTCGGTCGGTCCACACTTCGTACAGCAAACACGTTTGTAGTAAACGCTGTGGAGTTACTGTGCTCTGCCCTACGAGTACGTCCCCTAATGACATGCTGTCATTAGTAATGATGGAGGTTCTCTTTTTTTTTTCTTTTTCTTGAAACAAGATGTGCTCTTACTCATAGGCTGAGGTCCCAATTATCAAATTAACCGGCTTCATGTTCAGCTTATTTCATATTTTGTATTCCGATGCGTTGAACCGTTCTTGAGCTATGCTCGTAAATAGTTCACCTAAGTTATTTATTTAAAATCCTATTACAAATATCTGCGAACAACAAACGGTCAAGTGTAACAAATGTTACACGTACTCGTAACACAACCCAGTGAGTGCAGGAATTCGCCCCCGGTTCGTCTCCGCAGCGGCGCCCGGCGCGGGCATAAACAGATGGTATGTACCTTTCAACTTTGCCCTTTCTCTGGCGAACTTCCTTATCGTCCCTCCCAGCGCTGTTTGCTCCCTCACTATACCCTCTCATTAGCCCTCAGTTTGCCTCGCGCTTCATGTTTGTGGTTTTCACTTTTAATTATTGAGTTTAGTGTGTCACCGCAGTGACATTGGAAATATCCAGATAGTCCAGTAATTTTAGGCATTTTATACCCCAATCTGGGGAAAAATTCCTAGTGAGCTGAATTTTTGTATACACCTTTATTACGGCGTTATTATGAATCTGTGAAAAATCGACATCGATATCGTGCCGGCTAAAAAAATTACAGAGGTCAAAAGGTCACGAAAATCAGTTTTTTGCAAATATTTCGCGACCTATTGCTTGGACGTCAATAGAGGTCATTATAAAAATTGTTCCTCATAAAATTGTCTACAAAAAATGTCTCTTATAGTTTTTCTGTAAAATTAACGGTTTTCCGATCATAGCGCTGAGAAAGCGGCATGAATGCACTCACATACGGTACGGTATATTGTATACCGTACACCAAGGCGTAAACTCTATTGCTTTTTAGTAATGTTTGTAAATGTCTCTAAATCTTTTATTTTACATTTAGATGTTTCCAGAAAGATATATTTATCGTATAGGGGTTTAGGTTTTTAGTAAGACGTACTATATCTCATTCTAATGACCTTCAATGGCAGATGTTTCGTATTTCATTGTTCCGAGACCCGTCCCTTTATACCTGCTACTGCCAGTTAGACTGAGTATACTCATAGCACGCACTCAAATACTTGATCAATCTACATCAATTTTTTTCAAAAAACCAGGAAAAAAACAATGCTGAAACAAAAATATACTCGACTGATAGCCTCAACAAGTATCCACATTGCAAAAAAAATATTCTGTTTCTGCATGCCATGACCGGATGCGATACAACTTCAGCACTTTTTGGGAAAGGAAAATTGAAAGTCATGAAGATGTTTGAAAAAAGACCCGATTTAAACAATTGTACAGAAATATTCCAACAAGAAAATTGCTCTCGAGACGTCATTGTCAATACTGGAATACATTTTCTACTAGCTGTATACGGTGCTCCAAAATCAGAAAATTCAATTGATAATTACAGATAAAAGCTACAGCTTTGCTAAATTAACAAGACAAAGTACAGCTGTAAAATTTCCTTCATTACCACCTACTTCTTCAGCTCAACAGCATATTTTTCGAGCATATTACCAAATACAAACCTGGCTAGGAAGAGACATCGATCCAGAACAGTGGGGTTGGGAGTTAAAAAATGATATGCTGCATCCAATAATGACTTTATTACCACCAGCACCCGATGAACTACTGAATACAATCTTTTGTAATTGTACAAAAGGTTGTGGCGGCAAATGTGGATGCAAAAAAATTGGATTGAGATGCTCAAAAGTTTGTGGGCATTGCCGCGGCCAGTCATGCTTAAACGCCGAGTCAACGAATGATGAAAATGATGAAGATGTAGATTTAAATCAAGAAATAACTCCACTTGACATTTTGTCAGTAGCCAATAACGATAGTGAAGCTGAAAATATTGACAATGAATAAAAAAAAAATTATTCGCAAAAATTTATTTTTTTCGGTATTTTTCAAAATTTTGATAAAAAAATATTAATTGTTAATTAAAATAAACTTTCATTATATATCATGGATTATGCCTACGGGGGAAACCATGTAAAAAACGCGCCTTGCATTCTACCTCGAAGGTGGTGAGGAAACGAGTGCATCGTCACAATATAGTCGCTTTCTCAGCGCTATGATCGGAAAACCGTTAATTTTACAGAAAAACTATAAGAGACATTTTTTGTAGACAATTTTATGAGGAACAATTTTTATAATGACCTCTATTGACGTCCGAGCAATAGGTCGCGAAATATTTGCAAAAAACTGATTTTCGTGACCTTTTGACCTCTGTAATTTTTTTAGCCGGCACGATATCGATGTCGATTTTTCACAACTTCATAATAACGCCGTAATAAAGGAATATACAAAAATTCAGCTCACTAGGAATTTTTCCCCAGATGAAACCTAAAATAACTGGACTAAGATGTTATTTTATTACTTTGCTGTACTATGTTGCAATTATGTTTTACTGCTGCTCTTAGTTAAGATGTTTCCCATGTGAGCGAAGTGGATTCTATTACCGGTTGGGAAAATGATAGATAATATCCTTTCCGGGCATATCGTCACCACTGCAATGCAGGAGATAAGTATCTAACCTCAGAGCAAGAAACAATCGATACGTGACTAATCAAGCCAAGACAATACCTACCCACCTATACCCACCATTTTGATTTCGACACTGTTTATCTGCCAGGTCGCGCCAAGTCGCTACAACCCCTTGATTGAACAAGTACTTGAGTGTTAAGAAGACATTAGGCGGCCAAATAGGGTGGATGGTAATTTTGCAACTTCCCACAATTTTATCTTACTATTTTATGTTTCATTAGGAAAGTTATCAAATAACTGAATACGTTCTACCTTTTATTTCTGTTTTAATAGTTTAAGCGCATCATGCCGCTGTGTGTCTCTCTAGGGGGTAAAGGTAAGCATAAGTAGTAGGTATGCGTGTGTGTGTGTGTGTGTGTATGTGCGTTAGTATGGCCAATAAACTTCCTACATAATTACACGAATAAAATTCCTTTTAGTAAAACGTCATAAAGAATTTACTGTAAAAAAGTAAAAACCATAAAACGTTAATGAGCTAATCGTCGGAGCGACCCAATTAAAATATTAATCTGAATTCTCCATCATAGTTAAATGTTAATCTTTACACAAAGCTTTCTGCCGCCGCACGCGAGGGACCGGCACGCTACTTGTTGCCATTTTTTATGCCGAAGTTAACGCTTGGCTGCTTTCTGTACCAACGGGAAATGGCAACATGGACGTCCACTGCAGGACATAGGCCTTTTGTAGGGACTTCCAAACATCACGATCCTGCCGTCAGTCCACCTGGTGGGGGGTCGACCAACACTGCGCTTACTGTGCGGGGTCGTCGTTCCAGCACCTTGGGTCCCCTTGGCTTCGCGATTAATTTCTGATTCGACGAAATATAACGCAGTATACGAAATAGAACAATACGCCAGCTGAAGACTTCGCGGCTTTGAGTTATTCCCATTAGGTAACCATGAAGCTATTGAAAGTCTAAATTATAAATCAAAACAGTTATTTAAATAATATTATGTGTATAATTAAATATAAAGTGTGCGGTTCGGAACGCTGCGGGTATGATTAGTTAAGAACCTTGATATAACAATAAACGATTGACTGATCGTTGCGAGTCTATCTTACGAGTAATTGGACGAGTACTAAGACAACATAAGAGAAGGGAAACTTCTTGGATTGACTATTTGTGTCCCTATTTGTCGGAGAAAGAAAAAGTCATCGTCGACAATGCTGTACTAAGTTTGGGCACTTCTCCGCAGACGACCAGACTGCGCGTAACTGCCGATTTTCATTATCGTGCGCTGATTTCAGCGGAAAAGTTTTATGTAACGTTACCTGTTAGAGCGCTCTCCTTAAGATATTAATGGATTGGATTTCATGGTTATCATTAATTCAGGCGCTGGATGTCCGAACAGTTGGACATAGACTGTCTGCAGAGTGAGCACGCCTGAGCTTCCTGTTACTAAGTATTTCCTGCGACTGCGACGACAAACACTATGTACACATTGACATCTCGGTGCGCAACAAACACCAAATCAACAAACTCTACAATGCATACTCGTATCATGCTGTACACTAATTCACCCAATGAAGATAATTATTGCGTTATTTTAATCAATATTACAAAATATGTAGACGTAAGTTAATTTTTGGTAACGATTTCTCGCCTCAATCTCTACTCATTTCGTCACAAAATCTGTGTACGTGTTTTTAAGGACATAAAAAAAGAACATACTTTTGTGGTCGCACGGAAAATAAATGACTTCTTTTTTTCCCGAGGAACTGGACTTAGTCGAGTAAAGTATGTATAAAACTGACAAATCTTTTTCTGTGTCGACGAAATTGCTGTTTAGTCGAATTAAAGAACCTGACGCTCCCCGCGTCGCGTTTCGTAAAGTTAAGAAAAAGTTCGCAGACGGACGATTTACCTTTCATTCATTGACGGACGCCGCCGACAAGTTTTCACATATTCCACGCGTCGCTGCGGATTTTCATTAGCCTGCGCCGTCGAGTCGAACGGAGAACTTTTATAAAACTACCCAACCTGATACACTGGAACCTTTTTTATATTCGTGGCTAATTAGAATTGACACTCGACATAGTATCGTTGTATGTTGTAATGGTTGATGTAGAAAAGTGTTCTGCTTATGATATTATTACGTTAAGAAAGGTTTTGTAGTACACAAGAGCTAATTTCGACTAGTTTCGAATCAGAATAACTAAATGTATCTCAGTTGCATGCATGTATTTGCAGCATGCGAAACTGTCGATCTCTCTCCTGACATATCGGTTTGACAGAATCTCCCGACTTGACGATAAGAGAAATGGAGTAATTAGAAGACCGCTTTTATTAATGAAATAAATACCTGCGTTCAGACCGTAAATTCGTTCGAAAGCACACTATCGATTGAGACGAATATCTCAGTATTCCATGGATCCATCGTGTTCGTGAGAGATGAGCACCGACCAGAGTCCGGGGTGGCCCACGGGTGTATTATTAACAAATAATAAATAAAATAGTATTTAATAATATTTTCTCGTTCCTCAGTTACTGTCTAGTTGTCTACCATACAATGGCGCGTCATCAATCACCACACCAGTCGTCACACGCGTCAGTGTGGCCGAAGCTTCACCAGCACAAATATGAAATGGGGTTGATATTACAGGCTGCCGCCCGCCGCCGCCCGCCGCCGCCCGCCCTCGACTTATTTAATTTATGGTATTGCGGCGACGTATCGCCCGCGGCCACATTTCTCCGCAGACCCATTTTGACATTCCTGTAGGAAAATATTTCTTATAAAACGGCGCCGTAAGCTTTCGCCTAGCGAGCCGAGCCGAGCGTGAGCTCAGCGGATACGGCGGAATGGAATCGAGTCACCGCGATTTTTGCGGATGAAAAACTGTGACTTGTGGCGAGGATCAGTGGATAGGTGCACACTCACAACGACAACCGACGCAGTACCTAGCGACGCGGTTTTACGACCTGTTTTTGAAAATTTTCTGTGATAAAAAACGATGTAATTAACCGACTTCAAAAAGGAGGAGGTTCTCAATTGGGTGGGTATTTTTTTTTTTTTTTTTATGTATGTACACCGATTACTCAAAGACGCCTGGACCGATTTCAAAAATTCTTTTTTTGTTTGAAACGGTATAGTCCCCATTTGGTCCCATTGCCATCATGTCAAGATCTGATGATGGAATCTTGGAGAAATTGAGGGGAACTTTCGAAAATTATATGGGTGTCTAGTGTGTTCGTAAACTTTTCCATTTAGTACTTTTAAGCACTACAATTTCATGAAGATTTAAAATCGATCTGATGATGGAGCCATAAAACAGACGAGGGAACTCCTCGGCGATTTACAGCAGTTACCTTATGTTTGGGTTTGATTGATTTGTATTAATGAGAACTTTCCACATAGATAGGTTGTCACTGTCATTTAGGGGTTTGGTGATGAAGACCAAGGACAATTAAGGGAACTCCTTAACAGTTTACAGTAACTACCTTGTGTTTGGCCTTGATTAATTCGTATTGCTGAGAACTTTGTACCAAGACGGGTTGTGACTGTCATTAGGGGTCTGATGATGAAGACCAAGGTCAATTAAGGGAACCCCTTAACGGTTTACGGTAGCTACCTTGTGATTGGGCTTGATTAATTTGTATTGCTGAGAATTTTGTACCAAGTTGGGTTGTGACTGTCATTAGGGGTCTGATGTGTTCGTTTGAGATGAAATTTTACACTAAAAATGGAAAAATAATAAAAATTTTAATAAAAAAAATACAACCGACTTCAAAACCTATAAACGTACCCAGTAAACTAAAAAGCGAAAAATAACATCATAATATGTTCTACCTGCTGATCAGTATGAAGGCGGTGCTTAGCCGGTGTTGTCTTAATTTAAGCCATTTCTGACAGGACCACATGAAACAACACTGTCTGCAAAATCTAAATCTATAACATGGCTTGAATTAATACATCACCGGCTTAGCACCGCCTTCATACTGATCAGCAGGTAGAACATATTATGATGTTATTTTTCGCTTTTTATTTTACTGGGTACGTTTTTAGGTTTTCAAGTCGGTTGTATTTTTTTTATTAAAATTTTTATTATTTTATGGAATTAAGTCGAGTGGCATTCTCATTTTCACGTTAGCAGTTTGGCGATAGTTAAAAATTGCTGAGAAGTTTCATATTAAAATTCTCTGGATGCCCACCGTGCTTGTGACATGTTCTTTTTATGTACCTACCTAAATAAGTACTTAACTAAGATAAGTACATACATTGTTTTCTTCCAAAAATATTAAATAAGTTATTGTTTGTCAACCACAAATAATATAACTTTCGGAGCCAGTCAAGCTTCGCTTCGACTTATTCACCTTGACAACTTTAACCCATTGACTAGTAGGTACAGTTACACAAGCAACGAACAAGCTATCTCCTATCGCCTATTCAGAGTTTCGACCTTACAAGATCATTTCGAATCACTTCGGCCATAAAATGTTCCATTTTTCGTCTCAACAGTAATTTTCTTTCCTCCCAAAGGTTATTTATTAGGCATGCTATGAGCCCTTTGTGTTTGGATGAATGATCCAGGGGCAATAATGTCTGAGCGGCCGCGGGGTATATCGGCTATCGTTAATATGTTTTGGTCATTCATATCACACCATTCGATGTGTATCACGTGAGCAATCGTTTAATGGAAGGAACTGTATCATCATTACCAGCTTATTGTCTAATGGCTCACTGCAGCTTCTCTTCACTACTCACTTTACACAGGAGTGATTGGCACTTGGCGCTTAAACACACCAGGTAACTCCAACTTTGGTAATTTGACTCTTTAACGATCTCTAGATGTTAATAATAATGACCAGGGCCTGTAGCCAAGTGACACGTCGGTTCTCTTTCTACAAACGCTAACGCTTCGAATACTAGAAAAATGTACCTATAGGAATGACAGATCCGATCGACAAGTTGATCATGTGACCTGTCGATAGCGAATGTCATTCCTATACATTTTTGAATTTTCGAAGCATTTGCGATCGTAGAAAAAGAATCAACGAACTTGGCTACAGGCCCAGCACCAACAGCCTTACGTGCTCTCCAGCTGCGGTTACTCAGCTCAGAGTATGTTCAAAGCAAGAAAAACTCAATACTACGTAACCCTGGACTAGAATCCAGGACTTTATGATCTAGAGCCTCATAAGTTACTTTGGACCAACAAAACAGTTCATACATTATTCAGTTAACTTAAGTACATTAAATAAACTTACGAGTGTTTTTTCAGTAAATAATCTGTAAATGTATTCTATTACTGTACAAAGTGAGCTATTTAGAAAGTAATTCTTTTACAACAACACGCAAGCAGGCGACGAACGTCTGTCTGTACCGATGTTTGCTGAAGGAGCTTTATATAACAAGACCTTGTTATTATTGTACACAATACACTTATAAATAAACACTTGTTTTATACGGATATCCAAGAACCTGTAATTAAATGAAAACAAATGTTTCTTTGTATTTCATCACTTACTGAAACGATACTTTGGTGTTGTCCATACGTACGCAAAAGTTTCTGAACAAGTACATAAAACGATTTCCTTGAGGTGGTGACAATCATTCGTGAATGGTTTGTTCTTTGAGTAAATACATCTCTGGATGAGAACAACTAGTGTTTCAATAACAACAACGTTTCCCTACTTCAAATAAAAAAGAAGTTTTGCTAAATTTAAAAGACACTGTTAATATTTTTCTTGTCTATAAATAACTTTTACCACTTTTTTATGCCCCCAATCTTTTGTTTTACTTTGATATTTGTAGAGCCTTGACAATTGTGAAAAAGAGAGTAGTTAGTGCCGATTTTATTACCGTCTGATACATATCGTAGTGTTTAAGTTTAGTCACTTTTTGTATGTCAAATGACAAAGACAGCATTTGTGAGAATTCATTACATATTGGAAGATGGTGAAACCGGCACTTAATTCTCCGTAGCTCAAGTGTCGACTCTTGCATGGATCAGATCGTAACGCGTGGATGTGGAATGAAGTAACAAAGACGGAATAAATTACCACGCGGGATGGTATAAGCTGTTTGTCAAAACAATATTTGCTCGACGCGCCGCCGCGTGCCGCGAGAGCGTTTGCGGCTGATAAACATCGAGGGAGACTCGATCCTGTGTGAGAATCATCCCCACTGAATGAATTTCGGCCTCGCGGACCCACCAATGCTACCTATTCAAAGTATCTGCTGTATCTGTGCAGCGTCAAGTTTCTCAGTGGTAGCACGTTGTAGCCAGAGTGCCAACTCTGCTAACATTATAATTATCACAATTTTCTTTTAATTCTTGTCTCGGCAAAATGCCAGCGGAGAGTAGTGTTGGAACACTATTTAGAATTTAATTGTCTACTTTTAGCTGTATTTGTGTAGTGTTATAGGTTGTGTTTACATTTAGCAAAATTTCGGTTGTGTAGATTATAATTACAACATATATATTTACAACTCTGCAAGTTTCGACTCAATCGGACAAACGATAGAATACAGATGATAAACAAAGAAACATTCCGACATTTTTTATTAGATAATAGATAGCGGACGTGCCGCAGTGTTGAGTGTCAAGTGTCGAGCGGCCGGCGCGGGCGCGGGCGGCGGAGGCGGGACACAATTTGTTGGCGCTGACAGCGAAACGCTTACGTCGCTATTTGTGAATGAAATATCTCCGTATTATGATGTGAGATGAGATGTGAGCGAGGGCGGGAGGGGAGGGGGGTCGCAGCGGCACGTGACGTCATAAATCACTCGCTAACCCGGGCGTCGGATCACACGAGAATGAAAATATTCAAATATTGTATGTTTCGTATTATGTTATTGTATGAGTGATATGCTTACACACCCAAATGCGGAGAGAGGGATGTGAGGGGATGAAATATGTATGTGCGCGTGTTTTATTCTTTGTAGAGTTTACACGCAAGGATTCGATGGATATCAGCGTACTTGTATGAAATGTTTGTTGATTTTCAGTTTCTGAAGTGACGCAGGATATTTCTGGGATTTCCCGTTTGATTCTTGTTACGCAGTACGATATCTTGACCAATTTTCTGCTTAGGTAAAAATTACCATGTGTGTTAACTACGTCTAATATAACTTTTTCACATTTAGATAAAAAACGACGATATAGTTCAACAGAAGGAAATCAAAGAAGCTCTTGTATTTAAGTTCGGTCTCTGTTCAGAGATAGAAAATGATGTTAACTGTTCGGTTGATAACAATAAATTACACAAAACTTTAGTTTAGAAATTAGGCTCTAGGGACTGGAAACATGATTCCTCATGATAATCCGTGGAAAATTTCTAAACATTAGGTTTATACTTGGAAAATTTAGGATTTAGACCCTTGAAACTTATGAACTTCATGCCATCAAAGCCATCACAGACTAACCTCCGTAATGGGCTACCGGCCTTACCTACAGCAGGAGCATGGCTGACAATCTTTCATACATTGACGAGACGTGTGGTCACTGCAGGCTCCTGCTCTCACGACGCTGCAGCACCATCGCGAACACTAATCGATTATCAAATAATCACATCTTATGTTGGTCTCCGAGGCGTTCAGTTGAACGAATCTGTACTTGTAGTATGAGTCGCGGGGTGAACTCCTCGACCGCCGCCGGGGGGTGCGAGTCGTTTAAAGTTCGCTGTTTGTTCGCTAATAACTTAACGAGCACTTGTGTGATGGAGTCTATTCTTGGTACAAATAATGCGGCAATATAAGTTGAAACGTCTCACGAGGTTACAGATCAACAAATCACAAATCTGTAACAATTGTTGTAATAGTCGGTTTGTTATTCGCGTGTTCCTGCTATTGATGCACGAATGCTCGCTTCGTAACAACGTTATACGGCCTACTGATCACTTCGCATTATGTCGTTGCGATTAGCCATGTCACAAACGGTTTACAACAACCATGTTGCGTGTGGAACAGTTAATTTTTTTATTATGTTAGTAATGTATGTAGTTTTTTGTGTACCGTGCACAAGTAGGTACAGGTGAGCTTCCCGGTGGGCCGACGGGGGGAGGTCGTTAGCGGTTCAATTTATCGCGGCGTTCGGTCTCAGTGTCGTTAATTGAAACACGTTCGAGGCTCGGCGCGGTAATTGTTGCAGGCGGCGCGGCGAGCGGCGGCGCGGCTCAGTCAGCGCTACTAGAGTGTGTCTCCCCCAGCGCCGCGAACAGTCATTACAGAAAGAAAAACCCTATAGGCGGTAGAGGCGTACCCTTACATGCAATTTGAAAACGCGGACGTTTAAACGCATTTCTTTAGATTTATACTCTTGTTTTATAAATATCGAGATGCCCCGCATATTTTATCCGTTAATCTGACGTACTTATACAATCTACGCAGCAATAAAAGTGAGCAATAAAATATTTAATTTCACTCACACTCACACACACATTCACTCACATTCACACTCACAATTTAAAAATCACTGTTGTAGTGCTAGTGTATGAGTCTGGCCGTGCTAGTGCGGTGAGCGCGCGCGCACTCCGTGGACACTGGTTGAAGCGACGGAGCGTTATATCGCTTTCTGCTGCTTAATCCTGGCGCTGCCACTGATAATTACAACATCTCCGATGTATTTTATTTTTATTAGTCGACTTCTAGTGAGATTGACTTTTATTCCGCTGGCTCCTCTGCTCGATAAATTAACAAAAGTACGTTTTCTTCAATGGACAATAATAAGTTTGCAATCAGACAACGTATTACCACAGAGAATATTTCATAAAGCATCTTCTTCAGAGAACTTAACAAATTACAGATGAGCAGCAATATCAACCTTTGTTTGCAAGTGACACAATACTCGTAAACCCATGGCATTTGGTTCGCTACCTTTGCGTCGACTAGCTTCGACGTAACTCAAACTAAATATTTTTAACCACTTCAAAAAGGAGGAAGTTTTCGAGTTGGCCGGTAGGTATGTTTTTTTTTACAACACAATGAACTAAAAAAATCAGCTTGTCTTAAAAAAAAACCCTATGGCAAGTGTAGTATCGCTGCCTAGAAACTTGATAGGGCAATCGTGACATCAGCGGACATCTCTGTAACTCTCCTGAGTCACTGAGCTCAATACGCAATACGCAATATACATGGCCACAATACGCACAAAGCCACACGAGCGGCGGCGCGCTGACAAAGCCTGGAGTGTGTACAATGACGTAGGCGCTCTGTTGTTACATGTGCGCCCGCAGTTGATTGCGCCGCGACACACGCCGCGCGGTGCGAGCGTGTCCGCCGATATTGGCAATCACCGCCCGCGGGCCGTTACACGCAAAGGTCGTGTTAAGGCTTTTAATACGTGCTTCTGATAAGGATACAGCGCGCGGAAGATTTCATTCCTAATAATATCAGAATTATTTTCTGTCTTGCTTCGTTTCGTCTATACAATTTCCCATGTAAGTTTCGAATTAAGGTGTCCCCTTCATGGTACGTTTGGTAAAACGTTCAATCGATTTTTGTTATCTGAACTGTCCTTTAAAAAATTTTAAAAATAGAATCAGTGTTTCATATAGATTAAATTTTAACAGGATCTTTTCCTTCATAGACTTGTACCAGTATACCTATGCTCTCTAAACCCTGAAGTTGACCCGTGATATATTTGAGTGTGAAAATATTCCATACCTATACAGATATTGAAAGGGAAGTGATTACTTTTGTTCTGAAGTCGGTAACACGATCGAGTGACCAGAAGAGCAGGAGTGATTCGTTTAATCGAGTTTCATGAAAGAATGATCTGAAGTGCCTTCGACATTCTTTGTGCGAGCGGGGGGCGGCGGAGGACTGAGGCCGGATGTTTGCGCGATTTAACGGGAAAAGATTTATTTTTCATTAAACAAGTATTCGGTCGATTTTTCGTCAACGGACGTTATAAGAGTCCGTCTCTTCGAGATAATAGGCCCTCCGCCGAGGGAAGGACCTCTCGTTTTTTGGAGCCATCCAAATAGATTTAGGGACCTTCTTGAGGGCATTACGAGACGACTCGAGATGGTGCAAAGTGGATCATTTCGACGTGGATTTGCATCATTAACGATCGGCGGGTCATCCGGGCCTCGGGCTCATCTCTCTTCACTTTAATGTAATGTGATGTGACAGATTGTGATGACATTAAGTGGTTCCTTTTTAAATTGATGAAACTTTAGTTACATGAAATAATATTTGTAAAACGTGTGACAATTGTGTCGTTTAGACTTGTTGGTGTACATACAATATACTGCTCCTGCTCAGGATAATCTCATCGAATAAATGACTACTTGGCTGCCTTTCTTACACATCGTTTTGGCCAAACTGAGTATCTCTAGCGAAAGTGTCTATCGACTGGGGTATGAGCTTATGTGAGTTTTTGTGATATTCCGTAGTAAAAAGTCACCGCAGTCCAAACTCTATAGTCGCATACATAGTAGCACATCATGGGCTGACAAACTTCCAGCTGTCATGAAATAACCAAAGTCTGGTCTGGTCTATCATAAACTCATTATATGTAACACAACAAAAACACAGCAAAACGTAAATGACAGCAAAACACAGGTGAAAGAGAAACGGAAAAAGCCAAACGAAGTATTTAAGCAGTAGCCACACCGCCTACCCTCTGTTTTGACAGGATCCAATATCAAAACTAATTGCTTATCCAGTATTGATACAGTACCAGGGTGTGCCCTGCGGGGTAAGAGGGGGCGGGGGGGGATGCTGCACTGATGACGTCACATTACCGCCGTGTGCTCATCTGGGCGATAAACTGCGGCGCTCCCCAATACCAATCAACATTTAACTGACCGCAGGACCGACTTATTTACTGTGACGGGTCCGCTTTCACGTTTTAACTGTGCAATTAATTATGTACCTTCATTATCAGCAGCATATTTTTATGTCACAACAAATGCTTCTTCTAAGATGGGAGTAAAACTTTTCACACCGGTCATTCGGTGTGTAAGTTTATTTGCTCTGGCTGTGAAGTATGTTTATACTAGATTGTGCCAAGTCATAAGTATGAGAACCGTGTGTTTTGGTGTTTTACCTCTGCGACATGCTGCAGCTTAGCTTCATGACTATTGAGAACCTCTCTGGTGCAGTTGGTAAAGCAGTACAGCCTAACGTAATGAAGAAATGAAACTGTTGGGGAGGGATTAATCATAAGTAATTAAAACCCTCCACCGATTTAGTGGACTGTATTTCTTGTTCTGGGATCACTATTCAGTTAGTTGTCGATCAATCAGAGTTAGAGAAAATAGCCTATAATATGGGTATATATCTGTGGTAAGTGCTAAGATAAACGACATGAGAATATTCTCGTGTCGTTTATATTAGCGCCACTTGATCCAGCGCCCCTTTATCCGGCGAGAAGTGAGTGAGTGAGGGGCAGCTGTCCCCGCTGACTGATGGCGTCATCTTGTTTCACACCAGGAACATTACTCCGACGTTTTTGTGTGAGGTCCTCGTTGTGTTCCTATTGAGCGAGAAGTGTTACGCTGGAACGTAAGTTGCTTAATCCTAACACACGACGCAACTTTGTTCGCGTGAAATTGTGTTTTTTATAGATTTTTCCAGAATAAAAAGTAGCTATGATCTGCTCCAACATATCTCTATACCAAATTTTATCCAAATCGGTTCTACGGTTAAGCCGTGAAAAGGTAAGGACACACTCGGCTACAGTGGTGACGGTGACCTTATCATTGCTACATGTTGCTCGCATTGTTAAATATCATTTAGGCGTGAAAGCTAAAGAATCCTTCTATAATCTTTTGTGATATTTATAATTCCCCAATACATAACCATTATAAATTTTCCACTAAGAAAGTGAATAATACTGTTTGTGTCGCACCCAACTAATCCCTTATTTATTATAGGTCGCACTCTCACTGACTCCGACTACGCTGGTTGCTATTATTTATTGGGTACTTCGTGTTTCGGAAAGCAGAGGGATTATCTTGTTTATGTCGATAATGAGATCTAACTTAGAGCTGCTAGCCGACAAAAATGTTTGCTAGTGGTTTAAACAAACTCTTCGATTGCTGTGCGCCTCGGAGAACATGATCCACTACCAGCTTTCTAACTCTGGATTTACATTTTATTTTCTGTGCAATTTTCGGAAAGTAGAAAATAGAAATACCCAGTATTTTTATGACCAAATGGCACCTAGGACTCGTACTCTCGATCTCGGAATACTTGTCTACTTCGACGGTAGTCACAGGCCGGGATAGCCGAAGCAGATAAATAAACCAACAACAAATACATACGAGAACAAAGTTATGGCACAGTGTAGTTGACGTCGATTACGTTTTCGGCAGTTCATTACAGCGAGTCGTTAAGTTGTAGCAATCGAGGACGAACTATTGTTCCGGCGCCGCTCGGCGTACGGAAGTCGGCGGCGATACGGATTCAGCCGCTCCAAACTATACAAGTACATTAGCAATCGGGCGCAATCACGTTACATTCACTCCGGGGCGTCTCCGGAATCCGTAATTCCGTATCGGTGTCCGCCGTACGCCGCTCCGCGTCTGCCGGAATCTTGCCTTTGTTCCGGACAGATGTATTTCTCCTGACAAATCAAAAGGGGCCGATATCAAAGGGACGATTTGACCAATTTTGTTTTTAACGAATTTATTTATTGCCGATAAAAGAAATGTATCTTCTGAGAGAGCTCCCGGACGGCGGCAGCGAGAGGGATACGGGCTTCTATTTATTGAAGCGAAATATATTTTAGGAAATATGAAATAAAATCAGATTTCGTTTTTGTTTGTTGCGAGAAGGAAAATTTGACGACTGCTTCCGCTCAGTTGCGAACGTCAGTATACTGGCATATAATAGGTAAAGCTCGAAAGTTCAGGGTTATATTCACAGCTAAAAATTAGTAGTATACGTCTGGTTCATCGTCATTTTAATACACGACCCACAGTAGACTCACGACGCAAATCTATTAGGAGGTTGAAGTAAGCCCTGACTCTGAAGAAACTGACTCTTCACAGAATATCAGGTAAAATAGTAGGTAAGCGAACTTTTCGCTTAAAAAAGGGACAGACCCATGTGAGCGCAAGCACGAGCGCCGCCGCCGCTCTGCAATAGCCGGCGCTCGGCGGGGCGCAGGAGCTGCGATAAGCGTCCAATTTCAGGAAAAGGTTGCCAGCGAGTAGATTGCTCCATTTTCATATGCCACTTTTGACGTCATGTTTATTTTCTCCCGCTACCTGTTCGGAAAGTGTAGGTATTACGTTGCTTTTCTGTTTGTCAGGACTGGAACAGGAAGCTGCACGACCTTCGAAAAGCTTTCACACACAGAGACACTTTTATATCAGCAAATTATTTTTACCTAAAAATATTTCATTAACTAAGTTCACGACTAAAAGTTCTCTCTAACTTCGCGTAAAGTTTGTGGTGTGGCATATACGATTTTAGTCCATCGTCTATCCATAATAAAATTTAACTTTTTTTTAAAAGAGGTTACGGTTTAAATTTAGTAAAAATCTTGAAATTTTGTTAGATTCTACTGCTTCATAGAGACACAACTTTAAAAAAAATTACTTTTTATGTGTAGCATACACTATATTCTGGTATCAGTACCAGCATAGAAAACATAATAATACAAGTTGCAAACTCTTAAATATAATTGAAAGTAGTCGTCAGCCGAGGTCGGGCGCGCGGCCGGCGGCGGCGCGCAAGCCGCAGTACATTATTCATAGTAGTAATAAGGGCCCTCAATATACCGCCCCATACATCAGCTCGACAGGTAAGTATAAAATGTTCACATATTATTCAGAGAGGGCCGGAGGGACGCGGGCGGAGGGCGGAGGGCCGGTGCTCTCCGTAAATTATTTCCTCCGCCTCATTATAAGAAGCCGTAACGGCCGCAACTTATCATAGCCCAAATATTATCAGGACTCCCTGATTTCATTTTTCTTTAACCTACATTTTAGATTTCTCCGTTTTTCAGTTTGTGTTTCTTTTCCATTTGCTATCGTGTAAAATTATTTTTAGTCTAAGACAGTTTTAACTGATGACTTTTATTATGTGCCTTTACGTTTCTTTCACGAGAGACACGCTTTGCTCAAAGTTCTCAGTAGCGTCAGTATCAAGGCGTCATCAAGTAATCGTAATAAATACTGTAACCTGTTGAAACCAACAACACTATGCTATTGCATGCTCGGACAATGGCATGCAGACCCGAGCTTCAGCTGAAGACTACGACAGGAAGAAGAAGACTATTTATTGGAACTTTGCCCCTGAGCCTTGCTCAGAAGATTCAAACGAATAATTGAATTTTCACATTTTTATTCGCTCACTATTTACAGATAGCTTCAAAAATATATTAATAAAACATAAATTATTAATACACGAATTCAATATTATTGTACCAAACGTCACTTTGGCCAAAATAACCAAATTGAATAAAACATTTGAACCGCGAGGCAATCTCTCCGTTTTATCATGGTTTTATTACGGCGTCTCATCTCGTCATCCCTTTATTCAAGGAACAAAAGTGTTACAGAGCTCCATAAGTGAGTGTTACTCATTTACCCTCCCCCGCCCGCACCCCGCCCCCCGCCGCCCCGGAGACAAATCGCGCCATCTTGTTTTACAACCTGTCTGATCATGGCGCACATTTTTTCCGGCAAGATTACGCGATAACTGATTACTTCTACAGTTGTGTGTTGCCGAGTTTTGTGTTACAATATCGTCTCTAACGTGGGGTTCGTGTCTAACCTTCACAATTATTGTAAACCACTTAAAAAATAAGTAATTAAACCAGTTGTTAAAATAATCATTAAAAATAGAGCAATTGTAGAGATTGTTGACAACTAACAAGTGCAACTGAAACTTGGCCAACATTTATTTCACAGGTTGAGACTTAAGTAGATATTAGTTGATACATATATGCAACAAGTTCATGAAGCGTCAGCGTTCGTCAAACGCAAGCACTAAACTTTGGCGTGCAGGTAGGTGTATGCTCTGCTGATGTAAGATTAACCAACGAGTAGCACGTTAGAGTCAGCTAAACTATACTCATGGAGGACTATAATATTACTGTCGCAACTGACTCGTTACAATTCATAAAATGACATTTTTCTGCTAAACTAGCCAATACAAAAAAAAGTATCAAAATAAATGAAAAATTGTTGTAGAAGTTTCAACGTGTGCGAAGTGGCTACACGTCGTTGGCCAGTAATCTGACTCGGCAAGTAATATCGGAGTCGAGCACGATTGCGACACATTCGACCGGGCGCCGCCGGAATCCGTAATTCCGTATCGGTGGCCTGTGTGTGCCTGTGCGTGCCTGTGCGTGCCTGTGTGTGCCTGCGTGGCCTGTGTGCAGTGTGTAGCCACCGCTTTGTTCCGGGGGTCGTTCCTCGTGACAAATCAAAGGGGTCCGTTTCAAAGGAATAGATTAACAGATTTCGTTTCTTGTGAATAAGAATATGTTTTCAGTGTAAATACATTCGGTCTAGCCAGGGCTCGATCCAACAATATCGCCGCTCCGGACAAAGATACATTTTGCCGCCCTTTCCATACACCGTAAAATACTTTTTTTAAAAGTTCCGAACGTACGTAATAACATATGAACAAAAACGGTACCCTTAAAAAATCTGTTGCGCAAATTCGAAAGTTAATCTGTCACAGTCAATTTTCATACTTACATCTTAATCTGTTGGACCAATTAAGTTGAAATTTAGTACACATATCATTTTCTGTGACTCAAACGCAGAGGTAAAATAAATAAAACGCAGAAGTAAATTTGGCCACACTTAATTTTTGTGGCTCGGGCGAATGCCCCGCTTGCAATGGATCAAGCCTGTTATTCAAACGTTTAAGATTCCCGTTTTACAACAATTAAAATTCCAAGTGGGAATGTTCAACATCTTACATTCACCGTGTTGCCATCAAAGAGAACAGGCTATTCTACTGCCAGTTGAGATCAGTCAGCACGATATCTTAAGCCTCCGCAGAGGGAACGCGAGCCGGCGGGATTAGTTCGTGTTGTGATGACTTACTGCCGCAGACGGAGACAGGGGCTTGTGAATATTACGTAAATAAAGTTATATATTTTACTGTATATCGTATTAGACAAGGTCATACATAAACCGGTGTGGACGTACGGAGTGTAACTTTGGGGTACAGCATCAAACTCAAATATACAAATTCTGCAACGGTTCCAGTCAAAAATGCTTCGCATGATTACCGACGCTACTTGGTGCATCAAAAATGTTGGCTTGCAGCGTCGACTAAAAATTAAAACTATAAAGACAGAAGTTGCATACTCAATGAAAACACCAAAAGCGTATTCGGAACCATCCAAATCAACTTACAAGGAACCTAATGATAAAGAAACCTGGTACAACTTTCAAAAGTCTCAAGAGACGAGCACCACAAGATGTCATGAAATTGACACTACATTATTATATTTGGGCAAATCACTGGATTTTGCACCGAACATGCCTTAACATAACACATTGAATACAGCTGAATGTCTCACGACAGATTGCAGAAATAATGAGAGACAAAAAACAACTATTGTTATCAAATCAAAGCTTAAAGTCTCGTAACATGTCGATAACATTTCAACATGTCCAATCGTGTAGGGACGAGTATGTGTTGTCGCGCCAAGTCAACCAGTTGTGGATGTCTAGCAAGAATAATTTCATTAAACTTTACTAAACATGGCTGACCAGACCGACCGTTGGTAATGATAGCTTGGCCAGGATTACATTAGAGAATCTACTCGCAATAGATTTGTAAAACACTAAATTCGCTAAAAATCCTTTTATCCAATTATATGATGATGCTGATGCTACAGCTGATGGGTGAAGGTCGTTTCTAATTCGAATCCTATTGTAATAATGGCAAGTGACGTAACATCGCAGGTATAACTCGCGCGGCGCTGTTCACTGAACTCCAAAGCTCGTTTCCGCTCCGACTGCAATGAATAGAAGGCCGACAGAGCGGCAAGTCGCTCACACAATCATTTCAGTGCCCCGCTGTGGCCCACAGAGCCCCGCAGTGCCTCATAGTGACCGACATAACGCCGCAGCCTGTGGGTATCGTTCGCGTTGTTCATCATCATCATCATCATCATCATCATCCTCATTATAAGCAGCAGCCTATTTTTAATGAAGACAGTCTTCCTTGGTCTTGCTCTGCTATGTGCAGTGCAGGGATCTTGCAGCTTAGACCCACTAAGCTACTCTCTCGCAAATTGGCGAGCTTCGATTCTGTAAAGAATACTTTTAAACTTTAAGCGGCCGGGGCCTTGAAAGTTTTGTCA
The DNA here is from genome assembly GCF_947172395.1 of Bicyclus anynana. Classification (NCBI taxonomy): domain Eukaryota; kingdom Metazoa; phylum Arthropoda; class Insecta; order Lepidoptera; family Nymphalidae; genus Bicyclus; species Bicyclus anynana. Next base: position 19,360,655 of record NC_069085.1, read on the forward strand.
GTTTTTATACTTATAATTGATTCAAGTGGTAATCTTCGGCCGTTAATATCTATCTTGTTTATTGTTATTATCTGATTGGTTGTTGTTATCTCGTTACTAGCAAAAATACTATCACCAAACAATTTAGGTTGTCGGTAAACCGATGCTGTGTACAAGCCAGTCAGAGTTACACTAAAAGTAACCTTACTCCTTCCTAGTAAGGATGACAATACCATGATAGAATGCATCGTCACTTAATAATTAAAACAAATAACCTAAAATAAACTAGCGCTGACCATCTGTGTGGTCAGCGGGGTTGCAACCCTCAGCCCCCACCCCCTGGGGGCGTGCGGCGGATAACGTTTAATAATAACCGATACATTGCCCGGATCTGAATGATTGAGGATTTGCAAATAATGCTACTCATGTTTTTTATTACATTTACGGTACCTAATCTTGGAATATTATAAGATAATATTCGTTTTGGTTTTATAACCGAATATTTTGCCCTAGATTCCTTTCTCACTTGTACTAATACTAGCTGATGCCACGCGGTTTCACCCGCCTGGTTCCTGTTCCCGTAGGAATAGGATATTATTATATAGCCTATCCTTCCTCGATAAATGAGCTATCTAACTCTGAAAGAATTTTTCAAATCGGACCAGTAGTTCCTGAGATTAGCGCTTTCAAACAAACTCTTCAGCTTTATAATATTACTCGTAGTATAGATTATACAGAGGAATTGTTTGTTTGTTTGCATCGAATAGGCTCTGAAACTACTGAACCGATGAAAAATTCTTTCACTCTTGGGAAGTTACACTACGCCCGAGCGCTGATATTTTTGCATATAGGCTGCTACGCAAATATTTAAATACAGTTAGTAAATAAAATTGATTAATATATATATTTAAAAATTAATTGCTGTTCGTTAGTCTCGCTAAAACTCGAGAACGGCTTAACGGATTTATCTTATCTTGGTCTTGAAATGTTCGTGGAGGTATATGGAAGGTTTAAAAGGTGAGAAAAAAATCAAATAATTTCCGGGAAAACCCTAAAAACTGCCCTTCTATTTCCCATACAAACGTTTAAGAGTCAAGCGGTAGGGGTAGGGTAGGGTAGAGTAGGGGTAGGGGTAGAGTAGGGGTAGGGTAGGGTAGGGGTAGGGTAGGGGTAGAGGTATAGAAGGGTAGAGTAGGGATACAGAATAAGTGCACTTATGTCAAAACGAAGCTTGACCGGGTCCGCTAGTTGATATATAATAATAATAGATCCAAAATCATCAAAGTATAATTTTGTTTAGTGCTTAAAAGGAATTAGTGTAATATTAGACTAATTCCCTTCAAGTTTATTACTGTACAATGTGTTAAATAAAATGATGTCTATTAGAGCGACAGCCAGTGTATTATGCAATAAAAATATATTAATATGCTATTTCGCAGCATTGTGCCGAAGAATACATAACAAAGAACAACGGCCCCAACATACCTTCTCTTCTTGTACATATGTATTCTGTGCTATCGTCCAAAGCCACCAGAGTACAAACTTCATAGACATATGACTAATGTACAACTTACATTTAACGTGTCAGCATGGGCTGATGGGCTAACTTTTATAAAATGATGAAGATAATAATAATGCAAAACCGAAACGATGAAAACGCGCCAACATGGAAGAGATACGGCCGTTTTATGGCTCCGTACTTTAATCGGATCCCACGCAATTTGAACGGAAAATGTGTTTTGAAAATGAAGGCTTATTAGGTTAACGATTATTATATTTTTAACGTCCTTTCCGAGGCATGGGAGTGAAAAAAGACAAACTTCCAAACTTCAGCGTTTTTCTTAGATTTTTTTGGAAAAAAGAGTTAAATTCATTGCGCGAGCCAGAACTAGAGGCCAAGAACATGACCCGGAGCAACATTTCTGACATCAATTGCTAAAATAACATGATCGATAACAGAGCGGATTAACTGTATTTTATAAACAAACTTGAACGACGAACGACTGTTATTATCTAAAAGCGATCGCTATTATCTACCCAGAGCGGGAGCCAATAAACAAAGTACACAACAACTTCTCGTTCGCGCGATTGTATCCGGATAAACTTTAAAATTACTCGCAACTTATGTCGCTTGAAAATGTTCGCCGAGCGAAAAATATGGAAGGATTAGATATGACAAACATGGCGCCGGAGCTCACACACCCGATGTGTCGCCGGGTGGTGGCCACGTGCGGCGCGGCTGCACAGTGTGCTGCTATCTTTATTACGAGTTACCATTTCAGAATATTAAACTTTTCTCTGATCAGTCAGGTCAGGGTATGGAAAAAAATAGGTAAGCTGGCAACCTTCCAACCATAATCAAAGCTTTAAAGTTTAATAATAATAATAATAATAAAAACATTTATTCAGCCAAAACAACATAACATAAATAAGAAAAAAAAAACATGAGAATTAATACTAACTTAATACTAAGGCTTCGGCTGAATGGGGCGCTGCCTCAGCTCTATGCTACAGCTAAGACGCTAACTGTAGCGCTGATTTTCAGGCATGACCCCAGGGTGAGCTCACGGACTGATCGGGAAAGCATTGCGTCATTTATTGATTCCAAATTTAAAATAGATAAAATAATATACTACTATGTATCCACATATCTATAGTAAGTAAAAAACATAAGTACATACAGACGAACGTAGAACCTCCTCCTTTTTGGAAGTCAGTTAAAAATTAGATTGGAGCGAAGGACAAACATTAATATTATATGCAAAAAATAAATAAAAAATAAAATAAGATTACTAAACAACTATACCATGTCCAGATTGAATTGCGCTATTTGGTAAATAAACAAACCCTTTTGTCGATGCCAAACTTTCATAACAGTTTTCAGAACCATCAAACTATTAAAACACGCACAAACACTTTGTTCTTTACAATCCACCTATGGAGAATCATACAAACGTAACATTTTTTTAATTTACACAGGGTTTAATCAAAATTTTTAGAAATAAACGAAATTAAACACGAAATTATGCACACAGATTACATTTAAATGTTAATTTGACGTTTCGTCTCTCTAAGGTTGTGCCAAGTAAAATTGTCACCACAGATTAAAAATGAACGATTTACCGATTGTAAATATCGAATGTATTCCGTTCAGTATCGATATCGTAATTGAGTAATTTGAATAAAGTAATTTTTTCATAGCGCTGTTTAGTTAGTTACGTACTTATATGTTAAAAAAAGATAATGCGTTAACAAGTACTGCCTAAATTTTTTAGTACTCTTTTAATTTATAACAAACAGATACAAGTGAAAAAAATGTTATTTGATAGGTATTAATTAATATGCAACAGAAAGAGGTAGATAGTTAATATCGCGCGTATTTTGACTGTGTGATTAGTGTTGCCAACTTAGAAGTGAGTTTTTAAGTAAAGTGATTTTTTACAATTGATATAAAATTCGATTAGTAGTAGTTAATTCTCGACATAGTTCATCAACGGCCCATCCCTAGGATGACGTCACAACTAATGTCAGTGATGAATACGGCCATATTTGTTTACATAATTTTGCAATTCTAAAAAAATGAAGTTTACAATAAAGACAAAAAAAAAAATAAAAAAAAAGAAAAACAACTGTCCTGCAAAATATTTGGTTATTGTTTCTGTAGAACTAAGAGATGTTCTTTAATTAGTTTTTTGTAAACAGTGAGAGATTTAGCTAGTCTAATTGGTGGCGGTAGGTCGTTCCAAATTTTGCAGGCTGAGTACTTAAAAGTCCCCTTAAACGAGGCAGACCTATGAAACGGGCAAGAAATACGTGGAGCTCCTCTTGGCCTGCATGTACTACCGCACTATATATGTACTACTGCATGTAGTAGTTTCGTTACTAAAGTTGATTGTGCAATGTTTTAGTAACCCAACCACAAACCCAACCACAACAATAGTGTCCAATAGTATATAATACCTACGTATAGAGTATCTGTAACATTAGCAGTGAAAAAGCATAATCTACGGCACAAATCATCATCTCCTTACCCTTATCCCACTTAAGTGGGGTCGGAAAAATATGTCAATTCAATCTACGGCACAAATAACAATTCTAATTCCCGGATGAGTTCCTTGCAAAGAGCCCTACGGTAAACTGTGTTACCTAAGTTAAGGTTTCAATATTAAATCCACCGAGAACAATCTAAGACTGGCGCTGTAGCAGGTAAGAGTCCACTTACACAGTTAGCGAGTGGCGCCGGCTAAGCCAATATTAGTTGGTATTAGTTGGCAGTAAATCATCGCAGCGCTGAGGGAGCCCACTTCATCTGCACCGGCAAGCTCACAAAGTTCGGCGGAGTCGGTGCGAGCCGAATTATCAGTCTGACTCTACTTGCTACTCGCGGTTGATACTACTGACAGTTCTGACGATAATTAAGAACAATATACTATATAATATAGATAAATAACATTTTATAGAACAACTTGATGTGTAAAATTAAGCCCTCATTCGTACGACAGCTTTTGTAACGAACGTTATAACAGCGTTCAAATATAGTATGAAACTACTCGTAAGAGGCGATTTAGAACAGCATGATGGGTCTTAGCTCCATATGACAGCTCCGCGCTGCACTGGTGTAGGTCGGCAGACTCATGGTGAGTGTCTTGACTTTTTAACCTACCAATTTTAAGAATTCTTTGTTTTGTTTGAAAGAGTTTGTTCCAGATTGGATCCATTTAATTTTTATGAAAATTAAATGCTAGGACACACTTAAATTAAAAAATATTTTCTTTTTTACAAAAAAAAATTAATCGACTTCTGATCTCAAAAATTAACTAAAAAGCGAAAAATAACATCGTATGTGTTTGAAGGCGATGCCAACACAGTGATGCATTAACTAAAGCCGATTAAATCATAAACTTTTATGATTTAAAGACAGTTCTTTTCTGTGGGTCTTTCAGAAACGGCTTTAATTAATACATCACTGGCTTGGCACCTTCAACGTGATCAGTAGGAAAATAACAAACGATGTTATTTTTCGCTTTTTAGTTTATTTTTGTGATTTTAAAGTCGGTTAAATTTTTTTGTTAAAAAGATTTTATTAATGATGTGAATGATTTATTACGAATACGGCTTAATTTACTCTTCGAGGCATATATGGAATGTAAAACTATCAACTTTCAACTGACAATCAAGTCAGAGCTCAGTAATTGCACAAAAAAAAAAGAAAAGCTCAATGTTTCTTCGACCCAGGACTCGAATCTACAACTTTGACTAACGAGACCAACGTTGAATATTGCTTGATTTACTAACATTACTGTTACTAAGTACTAGCGAACGCCCGCGACTTCGTCCGCCCTTATACCTCTTTAATCCAGCCCTTACAGTAGTATCGCTGTAAAAATGGAATAATGTTTTTCCAACATTTCTCTTCACTGCTCTGCTCCTATTGATTATAGCGTGCCCAGGAGTATGAAGAATAATTGTACCAAGTTTCGTTAAAATCTGTCAAGTAGATTTTATTTCTATAACGAATATACAGACAGACAAAAATTTTACTGATTGCATTTTTGGCACTAGTCACCCCTTGATAGTCATTTAGGAAATATATTTCATGTACAGAATCGACCTTTCTACAGATTTATTATAAATATATATGTATATTTCCGCGCCCTCGAAATCAGTTAAAAACTGTTGTGTCATTATGCTTATTTGGTGTTAATTATGTTAGTATTGTCATGTGTGTGAGGTCCCGGCCCGGCTCCCTGCTGTCGCTAATGCGTGCCCCGCCGTGAGTCAGCGCCGGTCGGTACAGACCCTGTAGCCAAGTGTCGATTCTCTTTCTATGCCCATCATACATCATAAATTCCCATATATTTTTCTAGTTTTCGGAGCGTTTGCGATCGTAGAAAGAGAACCAACGTGCCACTTGGCTACAGGGGCAAATTTGCTCCACAAATAACTTTGTGATACCCCCCTCTGCCCAGCCCGCCCGCCGCCGCGACCCTCACGCTCCGTTGCCTGGCATATCGAGGCCTATAGTATGCGCATTATCATCTGAGTCGTCCGGTCATAAAAGTCAAAAAAGATAGGAATGTGCAGCGCGCCTACCTGCGCACCCTAATTATCGATAAACGGCTACCTGCGCACGTGCTAATGATGAGTCAATAATGATTTGGACGATTCTGATTGGTCGGTTTCTAATGTAATTGCATTGCGTATTTTTTTTGCTATAAATGTGTTTACTGCAATTAAATAAATACATTCATGTGTTACTCGTTGCGCACTATGGATACTAATATATAATAAATTTGGCAGAAGACGAAGATTCTGATGATGAAGACTCAGATGAAGATTAATTTTATTTAGTTAATAATTATATAATATGAAATATGTATTATATTAAATCAAATATTGTTAATTTTTTTAATTTTGTGAACAAGATACGATAATAAACTTTACTTATCGATAATATGTCTTTCATTGTTACACCCTTCACTATAGTATGCGCATTATCATCTGAGTCGTCCGGTCATAAAAGTCAAAAAAGATAGGAATGTGCAGCGCGCCTACCTGCGCACCCTAATTATCGATAAACGGCTACCTGCGCACGTGCTAATGATGAGTCAATAATGATTTGGACGATTCTGATTGGTCGGTTTCTAATGTAATTGCATTGCGTATTTTTTTTGCTATAAATGTGTTTACTGCAATTAAATAAATACATTCATGTGTTACTCGTTGCGCACTATGGATACTAATATATAATAAATTTGGCAGAAGACGAAGATTCTGATGATGAAGACTCAGATGAAGATTAATTTTATTTAGTTAATAATTATATAATATGAAATATGTATTATATTAAATCAAATATTGTTAATTTTTTTAATTTTGTGAACAAGATACGATAATAAACTTTACTTATCGATAATATGTCTTTCATTGTTACACCCTTCACTAGACGGCTCCATAAGACCCATAAGTGCAAGCGAGATAGATATAGAGAAATGATTTATGGCCCTAAGACTCAGTTGTTAATGCTATTAGTATAGACGGCTCCATAAGACCCATAAGTGCAAGCGAGATAGATATAGAGAAATGATTTATGGCCCTAAGACTCAGTTGTTAATGCTATTAGTATAGTATCAGCGATCATGATTTGGAAAAAAGAAAATCTCATTTTATCACTCACCCTACTTGGAGAAAAAAATATAACGTCGAATAGATTGATTAAAATATTTTTAATAACAAACCCTTTACGAACTTTATAATAGCGGACGCCCGCGACTTCGTCCGCCATTAGATCTCTTTAATCCAATCCAATCCAATCAATTTTCGAAATATTTGAGTCCCGCTGCGGGATATTTGAGTACCCGAGCAACCGGTGGTCAGGGCTCCAGAGTGTGGACCCTCCTCACAGTACTCGCCGTCTCAAGTATTACTTGCATCCTTCTGTATTTGACCCTTGATCCAGAATTCAACATTATCAATAGTAAAGTATGTTATATAGTTTCTGTTAAATGTATTCTCATTCTGATTCTCATATCTCAACCGCTTGCTCAGAATCGTTCTCAACAAATTGCCCCCGAGACTGTCGTTGTGCCGGCGTCGCAACTCTCGTGAATAAATAATCTACGAGTATGTCGAGCTGAGCAAGCCTCCGTATACCTTGGACGAAAATGGAAATAAATACGTAAACCCTTTCCGAGCTATGCCAGTGAAATGCCGTGTCCGATCATCAGGTATCGATATCATTATGTTTCATGTTCAATCAATTCTTGGCTTTTTTGATTATACAGGGTTCAGAATTGGAGACTGAAGAGATATGGTTGACCCCCCGGTTCTGGGCTGTTGTGATGTGGTATCGCAGTGTTTGGAAATCCTTTAAAAGCCCTGTGTCAAGTAGTTGACGTCCATCGGCTGATAATGATTATCAACGTTGATATAGGTATACCCTATGTTTGGTATCTGGTTTTAGATGGTACAGTCAACACCTTCAACAAAGCGGAGTGTGCACTATATGAACTACCTCACAGTACTCTACGCCGGTCGACCTGAGGCATCACAGCTTTCACCATAATAGGTATCTGTCATAAAGAGCCTTCATATTAAGTTCCACACGCTGTAGTGCTGCACAGGCATCTCACCACCTGCAGAGAGCAAGTACGCGCACAACACAACGCGATTAGTGCTCAATCTCCGCGAGAGCCTCCTCCGCCTCGGTGTAGATTAGTATGCAAACGAGCGACCGGCTAGCGGCGAGTGTTGCGGCGCGGACAAACAGCTACACTAATCAATGGCGGGCAATTCGATTTCTTTTTAATACTGCCGGCGGATGGAAGAAACAGTTCGTCATAAACTTGTAGCTCTACTTCCCACAATGCGCCCTCTTGCACGTGGCAAAGCAGCTAAATTATTTAATGAGCATTGACCTCATTAGCCTTTTTGAATTTTGAGTCAAAATAAGTTGGCGGGTTGCGTTATGTGTGTGTAGTGTCTGTGATGTAGAAATACTGCGACGACCTACTGAGAGCTGCGGCAGCTCAGTGGTCACGGAGCCGGACCCTGAACAGAGGTCAACATGTCGCTGGACTAAATTAATGTGCCTTTTTTTGCAAGCTTTTTGATTAGTTGAAGAAAAGGAAGGGAAATATTCATTCCTGTAGGAAAACGGTATAAAATATAGCCTATGTTACTCTCCGGTATAGCTTTGTATTGTTGAAAGAATTTATCAAAACAATGTAGTAAGTACATAGTTTTAAGTGTATTCGTTACATACAAAAGTACAAATCTTTCCTCTTTATAAGATTAGTATATAGATAGTATTTAATACTACTAGTATTTCTCTAGACCCTCTCACACTGGATGCCCCTTCTAAATTTTAATTTCAGGCCAAGCGTAATCTAAATAAAATAGCGCAAAGTAAAGTTGAGGGTAAAGGTTAATAGCACAAACATAATGTAACAAAATTTACCTTCTGCAACTTTCACAACTTTCCTAATAAAGGCGCTCCTTGTCCTAGTGCTAAAACGTAGTAATTATTATAATATACATAATTTAGTGGATCCTAATTGCGGAATGCTAGTTCATACGACGCAAAGCGTAAATGCTCTATGTTGCCCTCCTGGTTCTCTAAATACTCGTATATTATCAAACTACGGTAGTTTACATCTTTCTTTAATCGCGTGAATTCACTGTTCAAAGCATATCACAGCCAGGCTTTACTACACTTTAAACCGTTGTTGTCAATGCACGGGCCCCCGATACACTGCCGCACCTCGGCCGAGGACTTCGCACGCTGATGACAACGAACCATAAAGCTTAATTGGATTACACTCGCATTTTAGCGTTATTTTCTAACTTTAGTGTAAATTTAGGTGAAAATGTCAGTTTAAAATTAAAAAAAGTCGGTCGTTCAGTGGAAAATATAATCGCATTTACTCAAAGTCACCTCTCCCCCTCCCCCTCCGGCGAGGTCACGTGCCGCCTCCGCTGCCGGTGTAAGTTTGAGCAACGTGCACTTCGTTATTCTTTCCGGTCCTTCATTTTGGAAATTAATATTGTGTAACGAGTAAAAGCACCTTAACATGTGAACAAAGTGCTGAAATAGATAAAGCCTGACGTCTTTATAATCTAATTCAATTATCATGATTTACGAAAACCTCGATGATAATGCCGGGTTCGATTTATGAACATCAACTGAGAAAGTAAGTACGTAAAACCGCGATCGGTTATGGAGTGGGTATTTCCAAAATGGGTAAAAAACAGCGTCACTGTTGTTAGACGCGTGATAAATTGTTACTCCCTCGTGGATGGCGTTTAAACTGCGATAAAAATAATGCTTTAAGCTGAACTGAATACACAACTAAACTACCAACTGAAATATGTAAATGCTTGCTTGCTTGTTTATTCTGGAAATGAAAGGTAAACGCAATTCAAAAGCACATTAATAGAACTGTAATCTAGATCCAGAAGAAGAACTAAAGTGAAATCCTGAGCTTGCGAGTATAAGTCAAGTCTAATCTGACAAAATCTTGCCGCTAACTCTGTAGACAACTTCTCGGCTGCAGCTTACGGCGGGATACAAGTTCTGCGGTTGTAGCACAAAAACTTTAATCTTTTGTTTGGAATTATATTACCTTATGAAATAAATGTTGACATTAAAAATTATCTTGTTAAATTGAGAATTATTTACAAATATTATTAGAATTTCTGCTTTAGCAGTTGTGGCTGACTCCAGTCACGTCGATAACGCTTTGAGCTGATTTCTGTCAGCCTGTTGAGCCGAACCTTGCGACCGGATTACTTGGCTCTCAATGTCAGATCCGTGACAGATGGTAGTGGTCGGGGAAAGATCATATGCTTAGTAAAGTGATCGCTTGTCTTGTTTTAGTGTGTTTCTAGATATTACACCAAATCTGGTTTTGTAAAGAAAAACACAGTGAATGAATTTTATGAAATTTCCCAATTCTCTTGTAAATATTTTTCATAAAATAATAGTTGAGAATTATATACCTAAGAAGTATAGGAGAGAATAAAAGTTTATCAGAATTACTGTTTTCGTCTGAGATAACAAGACAGACCTTTTGTTCATACCTATGAATATGATCATTGATCACTAACTAACAGTTATCTCCTGTGGCGTGTTATCTCCTAAATAAGGTAATTAAGCATTGTACGTACGTAAATCTTTTGTTACTATTCATCTCAAGAACTTCTCAATCGATAACAAGAATAATTTCACTATAAGACAATATGTACATGTTCAATAAGTAACATATATCTCATTCCCGTATTCACACGGGATGACATAACCACAAAACGTTGCGTAAAATAGCAAAATTTTGTTAATGATTGCTCAGTAGGAACAAACATTTTAAGGTATCAATAATTTTTCATTAAGTACCTCTATTAGTATATTCGGAAAATATCCCTTTAAATAAAACTATTAATCTTGATCTCCGTCCGGTCGTGGAGGTAAAAACTTCCGCGTGACAATGCTGTGGGAATATTTCATTCGCAAGATTAAGTGTGATTAAAAAATACAGTGAGAGGCTGTCGGCCGCCGCGCTAGCCTGACAAATTGCTATTTTTGTGTAAGCGACTCGCGGGTACGTAGGTTGTACGAGGGCGGCACGAGGGCGGCACGTTGGCGGCACGAGGACGGACGCGGGCGGTTTTTAGGCGGCAGTGGACTGCGGCGGCTCATTGCGATGTTGCAGGGTGTTCGTCGATACCAGTTTTCAAGAAAATTAATAACTCATTGTCAACTTACACAATGGTTAAAATTATTTCTTTACTTTGTGAATTAAATATTACGACGTTCGATAAATCATCCTGCACCTCCTGCCGACAAACAAAGCCGTCCATCGCGCGAGTGGCCGCGACTCGCATAAATCGCACTAACGGTCAGTTGGCCGCGAACTCCGGCTGGAGCCAATTCTCTGTTCCACTGCAACAGTCTTAATCCGGTCGTTACGAGGCGCTGCGCCGGATTGAGCGTCGCGCGTACTTTGTGAATTAACTAGCAAGTCGAAGAAGGTAGGGTGACAAATGTTTTTAGTTTAAAGTTAAATGTCCATTTAATGTTTGAAATTATATGATTACTGATGGTTCCGAGCTTGGTCGCAAACTATGGGCTTTATAAGAAGGCTCGGAGTGACACAGCGGACGAAGGAACGAGCTATGTTCGGAGTATTTCTGCGTGATCGAATCAGAAATGAGAAGATCCGTAGAAGTTTAGTATAGAAGTAAGTAATCATCGTCATAGCTGAAAACGAGTGGATAAACTGAAGTGGCAATGAACGGATCACATACTTTGTAGAGCTGATGGGCGTTGGGATCCCAAGGTGCTGCAATGATCGAAAGCGCAGTGTTATTAGACATCCCACCAGGTGAACTGACGACATCAAGTGAGTCGCAGGGATTCGCTGGATGCAGGCGGCTCAGGATCGTGATGTTTGGATGTCCCTAAAAAGGTCCTTCAGTGGGCGTCCATCGGCTGATATGACAACTAACGCTTACTCTGTGACAAAAAAAAGGACCGTATTTCACTAAGTAAACCAAAATACGTAACTTAATTTAGATTTTTTTTCTAAATTGACCCGTCTCGCGAGTGAAACTCAGATTGGATCGTGCCGCGATGCAAGAATCAGAACCTCCTAATTGTCAATCAACACTGTACAGTACACAGCTGCACCAGGAGGCCTGCTCTAGCCTCTAGAAGACGCAGCCTTTGCTCTTACCGGGGAGCACACTATAGCTCGAGCACCGACGACGCCTGGATCGCTTTATAATACGTGTAATGACGGCTGCGGGGCACGGGCGGCGGGCGCGGGGGGGGGGGGGGACCATCCATCACGCCGAGCGTCGTTAACTTCGAGAGCACTCGCTTTTAATCGTCACGTCTCTTCCGTTTTTTACAGTGAACGAGCGATCGAAGGACAAAGTGTTATGATAATTGCGACGGAGGCTGCGCGCGGCGGAGGGTGCACGAGGCAGAGGGTGCACGCGGCGGAGGGTGCACGCGGCGGAGGGTGCACGCGGCGGAGGGTGCACGCGGCGGAGGGTGCACGGTGCAGACAGCATTGCTCTTAGTTTGAGTGACGCTGGTGACAATATGCGTGAAATGCTTCACCGGAGCTTACGCTTTCTTGTCTAGGATGTTAAAATTTATCTGAAAGTACTTGAGCATTTTGAAATCGAATCTGAAAGAAATGCCACCACGCAATTTCGCTGTATTTCAGTTTGGATTTATATATATTATTTATAAGTTACTAAGCGTAACAGAGTTTATAAGAAATGTTCTGTTATTAAAGATGATCGTAAGTACTCCAGTTACTATTAAACGGGTCATCTGGGCTAGAAACTTTTTGGTTAACGTGCTCGTAGCTCGGCAATAATTTGACACTTAATTATCCGTGGACATTGTTAATCGCAGTAAACTCATCAACCAATTATTTATGTCCAAAAGTAGATGTAAAGTGAGAATTAAATAGTTGATTTGGGATATCGAACAATTGGTAGCGGCCTCAGAGCAGCGCGCGCCGTCAACCACGGCCGAGCGCGGCGTGCGGGCCCTGCAGCCGCGAGCTTGGATCCACCTGCCTGCGTTACTTTGCTCCGAGCTCTGCATATAGGAATCTCATCATTACTATAATAATTACTTACTTTATTGGAGCTTAGATCAACCAAGCCAATGACGGGCTCCGGGTAATAATTACAGCTCTTGATGTTGTCTTGTAATGGCTTACCGTTATGTTACTAAGCCCCCGCTTAATAGGAAGTTTTAAAGTTCCTTGGAGGGAGAAAGTTTACTATTTCAGAGCCCAACCCAGGACCTCGTGATTCAAAGCCATATAATGGGATACGGTTTTATTAATTTAAAAAGGTTTAATAATAATTTCATCAATATTACTTACATACAATTTTTACGTTTTACAATTTACCAACTTCAAAAGTGACCTGTAGCAAAAAGCAAATTCGTGAGTCGCTACCTGCCCGCATGTTTCGCCGGCACTGGCGACGGCAGCGTTCCGTACAAACAGTTATGTCGCTCCGCAAGCGCACTTCCGTATCTACTAAATTAATCCACTGAAGTCGGCCCTTTGATGATAATTTGTATTTTACTCGTAGGTAACGTTTATCGGAACGAGCGGATGATCTTTCCGACTGAACTTAGTGAAGTGACTGAAATGAGCTGATCCGACTGTACTGAGTGAACTGAGTGTAGCACTCTCTGCAACATACCGGCGTTGGGCAGCAAACGTTCATTAAAACCTTCAGACCAGCGCGCCGGTAACTTCTCTGACGAAACACATTATCCACATCTAGTACTAATGTTACAAAGAGTAAATATTTCATTGTTTGTTTGTTTGCATTGAATATACTCTGAAACTATTGGACCAATTTAAAAAATCATTCGTACATAATGGCTGACGAGCATTTTATCTCTTAATTTAAACGGGAACGTTAACTACGCGTGTGAATCCGCGTGGCGTTTGCTAGTGTAGAAATAAAATCGTAACTTGTAATTTGTAAAACTTGTAATATTAGTAAAACTACTAATAATAACTAACCAAAGCTAATTCAACTTTAGTGATAGTAGGTATAAGAAGAGATTTTCTATCAAATAAAATGAAATCTCAGAAAAAAAGAAAGAAAGAATAATCAATCGAAATTCCATTAGGTACAGCGTTAATTATGGAAATGTTCACAAAAAGTGCCATTAGTGCACGTAATATGTTTGTCATCCCGTTACGAGTAAATATCGCACGTAATTAGCCGACTCATCCGCAGCAAATCTAGCGCGGCTGCTGACTCACGCGGACGCGCACACGGACGCTGGCGGACACGGACGCGGACGCTGGCACATACGGACGCAGTCCGCAGACGATGAGCCCTGGACGCAGATATTACACACTTTAGTTAAGAAACTCAGTCGTTGCGAAAATGTATCTTTATCATCAAATTAGAAACAACTACAGTGTCGTTGGTCCTGCGGTTAATCTGTGACTTCTATGCTTGATGAAAACTCTCGACCGGAGGTGGGAAGTTGGTGACGTTGCCTGTGCGTTGAGAAGCATCCAACTTTTATTAGAACATCGTGGTGGGCCTGTGTCCCAAATCTCCTCGCCTATAAGGAAGGAAATACGACCCTGTAATCGTGTGGGTAAATAATAAGGGTCATTGGTCACGCTGGGATAATAATAAAATGAAGTAAAAAGTGAGCTCGAGCGATGTGACAAATTAAACCGTTATTTATTTTTGCTCAATGACATTTTAAATTGGTCCCCGGTCGCGTAAAATAATGATCCTGTTATTGGGTTCGGCTGCGCGAACTAAATTGATAAAGTAATCTATCCTTTTGAGGTGACAGGATGAAATTTAAAGTTCCTCTCTGGTCCGAATGATGCGCGGCGCTGGCTGACTTGGATTCAATATTAGTTTCCGGAAACTTTGCTTATTCTGTAGAATGTGTCAAACTTGTAACTCGGACGCCGGCCAGCGCGTCGCACGCTTCCAGCTCTATGATTCAATATATTTTTAAGATTTACTTGAAAGTTTATTTGAAATTGTCCTACCTTAGTCGGGCATAGCAAGACCTTCATGAACCTGCGATTTTACCGGCGACCATCAACTTCAGATCGAAAGAGTGATGCTCTGTTGGCAAAAATACGAGAATGAAGGTTTCAATTCCTCGAACGAACTAAATAACTCAACTTTTAAAAATACTATTGCAAGTAGAGAAATTTTATTCAATTAAACAATTATTGTATTTTACATAACTTATGTAATGATTTTACCAGCAAGCATTCATCGCTGGAATTAACAGCGTACTACTTAATTTTTTAATGTGGGAAGGAATGTCACGAACATTGAACATGCTGTCGAGGGAGAGACGGGGCGGCTCGCTGACGGTCCGACGGTCCGACGGTCCGACCGAGCCGTATGTAAACGGTCGGAATGAATAAAAGTAATCAAATGTATTACTAGTTCTCAAACATTTATGCGGCGTAGAGTCGTCGGCCGGCCGTCGGCGGAATCACGGCGGTCGTGAAGAGGCCGTAAAAATATACCGTTTTATTTTCTCTCCGGATAAAGAGAGATTTTATTTCTCCCGAATAAAGAGAGTTTTATTTGCAATGAAGCTCCGAACGTTAATGCCGAATAAAATGAGCTCATCAAGTGTTAACCGGCCGAATGCCGATGCGTTCCCGAGCTGATTGTAATTAAACTGTTCGCACGCGCCGGCGCGCGGGCCGGGGGGGCATTTGCATACGAGTACTTGTCACTTTTGTACTGACTTTTGTAATTTTCTTTATTTTTCAGAAATATTATCATATGCATAGACCGCAAATAACGCAACATAAATAGTAACAATAAATGCATCTAAATACATTCATCTTATTTACATTTTTAGAAATTAGCTTGTTACAGGTCAACCCTGTAATAAGCTAATGGTTTCGACTACTCGGTACAATTTCCGCCGTGTGACATTTTCGTTTGTTCAAATTCATCTGATATTCGTTAGCCGCCCGTTACCGCCGGGCTCAGACCGCAGCCTCGTCGGTGAGGCTACCCCGCGCTACCCCGCTCTACCCCGCGCTACCCCTCGCTACCCCGCTCTACCCCGCGCTACCCCGCGCCGCCCTCGCCAACTTTGTGGCGGTTTCACAAACTCGCCAACTATTCCGGATCGAAATAATTCAGGGTTTAGCTTTGATACAAGATTGACGGCGGGTATTTTAAGAAAGTTTGGACGGATTAGAGCTTGACGAGATCTGAATGGTATGAATGATCCAATTTGTACAGATGAACAAGTTTGTGGCTCGCCCCACTTCGATCCTAACTTCTCTGCCATGAATCTAAGATTCTCTACGCCCGAATTTAATTTCTTGGTTTACAAACTGTACCTATTTCCAAGATTTAATAAATGAAATAAAGTGCATCTAATTTTAACTGATGTTCAAGAGAGCCTTGTGCACCTTGAGAGACAAAACCTTGGCACTCCAGGGAGTGGTAAAAAGAAAATCATCGAGCAGAGCGGCACTTGGGACTAGGGGTGCAGAGTTGAGAACTTCCTTTAAGACATGTCAACACTTCCTTGTTCTGTTAGTGTCGTTCTCCTAGAGCAGGCAGGTAGGGTTCCACTAGAGCAGTTATTGCTACCAATAATATTGAAAAATGGTACGTTTTAAAATGCAAATTGTGCAACAACACTAGTCCGGCTGCAGCGCGCACCGCCGGAGCGGTAATCCCCCCCCCCCCCCCCTCCGACCGCGGACGAAAATTAAAATTCCGATTAAACTCCGCAACTAACGAGGCGAGCGCCGGACTTGAGACATCCATCATTTCGTGGACGTGTATCAACAATATTGCCGCTGTTATTGTTGTTGCAAACACGATGTTGTACACAATAACAGTTGTTAACTCGAGCTAATGATCCACTCGATCTGATCTTCAGCGGGAAACCATCAAAGAATATCATCATAGCAGCATGAGTACCTCAGAATGGTGCCACCTTGCACCATTCTGAGGTATAGGCGCTTGTAATAAAGCACGAGAACTGAATGCACACATTGACTTAGATACATATCTACTAGGTATTCACCAAAAATCAATACAAACTCGAATACAAGTGACATATTTAAAGATCATTAGACAATGATCACAGAATAATGAACGTCCAATAAAGTATAATTAGATCAACTCCAGAAGTAGAATAATATAATGTCAATTAGCGTTCGAGTGCGGGGCGCGGCGGGCGACTTTGATATTTTAATGTGCTCCGGAGCGGTGATCAGCGCGCCCTCTGCCGGCGGCGGACTACGTACGTACTTGACAACTTACAGTTGACGAAAACTTTAAACGAGTTTCTAAATAAAAAAGGTTTCACAATTGATTAAGTACACAAATGCGGCTTGCGATAGCTTCACTTCATGAAGGTTGACTGCTCCTGTCATAGCGTGGGCGGCACCTACTCGTAGTTATAGTGCGGTAGTAAGTTAGCGGCAATTTGGACCTTGGCGGTACCATCCTAATGTAAAGCGTATTATGCTTTTAATCTGTACTATGATTATTTTTAGCAATTTAACTTCGGGCTTAACTCAGAATTCATACAGACAGAATAGGTCCTCAACGAAGTTAACGAGATGATCGCAATCTATGTAAAGTGCCCGCAAGTGTGCATCCTTTCGTAATGAAACTCGACTAGCACATGCGAGCCGCGCCTAATGAACAGGCTGCATTCAGCTGACGAGGACTAACGAGGACTAACGAGGGACTGAGGGACTCTCCGCGACGCCACAGCCGCCAGGGGTCGAGCGATGCCTGAGGTCTCGGGGAAACAACACAAAAAAGAGCTCGCTCTTTCAGCTTTTACATTCATGACTTTAGAAATGTGCGACACTGACACGGACGGTGCGGCTTGTTCGTAGCGGTGTACAGAATCGGACGGTTCCGTAGCCAAATTAAAACCTTGATATAATTATGATATTAAAATTTTAAAGTATGCGTCATAGAAAACTCCACACTGCTGAGTCGAGACACACTAGTGGTGAGAGCTAGACTCCTGGAAATCCCGTCAATAGGACCGAAACAGTTCCACGACTTGGGAAATTGAAGTAACGAGTACTTACTGAAAATATTTAAACTGAAATAGGTACCTTATAAATTGTTGGGATTTGGATTTTCGAATTTAGTTTTAAATATGAATCCCATAAAGCCACTATTAAGTATGGTGCTGTTATTGGTATCGCATGAGCATCGAATGAATTCTTACAATAGCAATACATTCTCAATCATCAGTGGACGAGTGCCGACCACTTGACAATGATCTCGTGCGCGCGGCGGCACATGGACAACACCGCGCCGAGAGCACGCGGCAGTCTACTCTCTGTGACTACTTACTTATTTGTATTATATACTAGCGGATGCCCGCGACTTCGTTCGCGTGAAACTCGATGTAAACTTTCAAATACCTCTACCCTACCCTGCCCCTACCCTACCCTACCCCCACCCTACCCCTACCCTACCCTACCCCTACCCTACCCTACCCTACCCCTACCCTACACTACCCCTACCCTACACTACCCTACCCCTACCCCACCCTACCCCTACCCCTACCCTACCCTACCCTACCCCTACCCTACACTACCCGTACCCTACCCCTACCCTACCCTACCCCTACCCTACCTCTACCCTACACCTACCCTACCCCTACCCTACCCCTACCCTACCTCTACCCTACACCTACCCTCTCCTACCCTACCCCTACCCTACCCGTACCCTACCCGTACCCTACCCTACCTCTACCTTACGTTGAAATTTTTCCTGAATTTTCTTTGCTATAAACCTCACGGAGCCCGAGACCTTTCCAACGAATGCAAAACAGTGGAAAACGGTTCGCGAGTTCTGGAGTTATAGCGTCAGGAAGGAAAACCCGACTTATTTTTATATAGTAGATTACAGCGCAATATATAATCCAAATAAGTTTATATTACACATTTATTTACATGGTGAATATTCTGATCTGCTTGATTCCTCACCTACAAACTTGTGATAGAAGTGGCCACGCACAGAGCTAATAGAGACCTCAACGAAGCTGGTTGTTTAGAAATCAATATTATCTTAATATTTGCCAATCAATCGCGACGCGGACAAAAAGACATCTTTTCCACAAAACACTTTGAGCCGACGGCAAAGATTAATTGCGGAGCCTCCATACAAATAAACAAGTCTAAAGAAAGGCTCTTTTGAAGTTTCGTCTTTTTCAAAACGTACAAAAAGCTGAAGGAATATCATCAAACAGAAATATTGGATTTATTACTTACCCATTTACTCGTAGCTCAAAATGTTTGATCCTCGATATTTGAAAACTAATACGAGTATGTTGAGTAATCATTAAAATATTTTTCAATTCATTTCAATTCATTGTCATCGTTCAACTCCATTCACGGGAAAGCCTGAGGCGTATATGAACCTGCAGTCTGCACCCATGTCATAATATGACCCTACCCGAAGGCAGGACTGCAGGTGCGAAAGCCCCGTGCGATAGTGCGAGGCGTCAGGCGATGCGTGAATCGGTCAATCGTTCGATCGATTGGTCGGTCGGTCGAGCGCTAACGAACGCGCCTGTAATCACGACGTCTTTGGCGTTGGGAATTTGCTACTGAAAATTCATTTATAAGGTAGAAATGTATTAAGCAATGTTGCAATATCGCCCGCGATATCATATGATCGCCCGCACTAAACAAATTATCATCAGCCTGTATTCGTCCACTGCTGGACTTGCTGGTCTTTCTGAGAGCGCGCCACCACACGCGCTCCTCCGCTCACCTCATCCAGTCACTTCCCACTAAGCTTCCTAAAGCCGTTCGTACATCTGGCTGGACGGCGTTCTTAACTGTACTTGCCATCTGTTCTGCCAAAAGTACAGTCCGCCCACTGCTACTTAAGTTCGCTAATCCTACTTTATGCTACGTCGATTAATTTCGTTCTCCTACGGATTTCCTCGTTCCGGATTTTGTCCTTCAGAGAGACTCCTGAGATAGAACTCTCCATAGCTCGCTGAGCGACTATTTGCGGATAAGCCCAGCCGTCAGCGTCCACATTTTCACTCCATACGTTATCATCGTACACTACAAAATTGTAGATGATGAATCGCTGATACGGACTGCAAAATCTAAAGGTGGGTATAGATTGGTGCAATGCAACATGCAATGCAAGAATTTGACGTCCACATTGCTGCAATGTATCACGAATGCTCGTGGTTTAGACGCCTCGCGCGCACGAACTGCGCCTGGGTCGCGCACGCTCCGAGCGTTACAACTCGTGCGCGGTTCGATCCGAGATTTGTCGGTTTTTGGTACGAACACAAAGGGGCGCGCAGTGTGCGCAGGACTGAGCCGTGGACAGTCGTTCGTTTCGTTAGCATGCGCAACGAAATTTATTGAAAATAACAGCAGAAAAATGCAATAATGTTAATTAATAGTGTTTGTTACGAAATGCGGGAACAGATGTTCTCGAATGATTCGTAGTCAATGCGCGTACCGCGCGCGCCACACGTCCAAGGCAGCAAGGAACATGCAATGTAAGGCAGAGTATTACATTACATGTTGCATTGCACCAATCTGTACCCACCTTTAAACATTTCTAACCTCGACATTCTAAATTCAGAATATCAAGATAGCAATTTAAGGTTTTTTAAAAATATTTATAATGTCAGGCTCCGAAACCGGTCAAAACGCCGCTGAAAAAATATGTCTAGGTATCTACAACTCAACTAGTTACCAAGTTACCGTACAATGAAACAAAAACGTAGCGCCGTCACAAGTACGTAAGGCAACTCCGTGGACAAAGTTGCGGCGGTAGTTTTAGCACATTTATTCTCGCGCCGCATGCTAATGGCGCGGCGGCAAGTTGAGCCGCAGTCGCGAACTGCTCGCTAGCTGCCCGCCCGCCACCTGGCCGTCGATCTGTAATTGATTTAGAGGTGATCGAGCTCGTCGGTATTCCGCCCGCGCTCGCTCCGCCTAATTTATTGTGATTCAGACAACTACAAGTTAGATTACTGCTGTCATAATGGAGCCCGAGTACTAATTGTTAACAGATTTGTCAAAGGTTTTACTTGTTGCAACGAACAATGTTCGAAGTTTAGAGATTCATTGGAGCCGATTAATTTTGCTGTCAATAAAACTGTGCAACTTTTTTAAACGAACCCACAATGTGCTTCCTGTATAGATAAATATATTATACTCTAATGATAATATAGATTTTCAGAGAAATTAAATGTTTTAATGAGAAAATATTTTAATAAGAACATAATTACTTGAAATGTAACGACGTAAATGCCCTTTCATTTGAGTGAAATTACGTCTCTACTAAATTACTTTGATATCATTTTCTTTACGTATTTCGTCAAACGGTGCTAATTAATTCGGATCGTAAACTTTGTTTACGACGTCAACATTGTCCGGTTTATTCTGAAACCTTCATTATATATAAACGGCACGCGTGCGGTGTGCGGTAACTTGAAAAATGCTTTTTTCAATGCTTTATGTTTAACTTTTGATGTTAAAATACAGTGCTGAGCAGTTAACAATGTTCATACCTCAGCTGGAGAAGCCGAAAACTCAATCCTAAAAATCGACGAAGATTATGCACGATCCCTATACATTATAAACTACCTACTGGTCTCCGTAAAATTCACCCGCGCATCCGCGGGATAGCATGTCACAAATGTTACTCGCTGATCGATGATCATGTACATTTCCATGACCATAAGTGAAAGAATTTTTAGTATAGATCCAGTAGTTTCGAAGGCTAGTCATAACAAATAATATCTTAGTGATATTAGTTTAACGAAGCGCTTTTGTGCAATGTACACGCGGTAGAAGTAAAGTTTCTGTAAACTACGTGTTGACGCAACGGAACGTACCGATGTGTGCTGCGATTGGTCCACGTTTCCTTTATCAAAGCAAGTTTCATGCCAATTAATTATAAAACTGTCAAAATTAATGTCATTACACTGTCTCTAAAAGCGTAAAGTTTGGAACGAACAGAACTACCACACACTACTGGTACGATATCCGTACGAATATAATTATCTCTCCTGTGAGTTTGTTACGCATTTTCGTTTCATCGGATTTTAAATCACAACGATGAAGTTTTTTCAGGATTTACGTAGATCTGTCTACTCGTAATAATCCTTATTAGGATACTCACAATGTTTTTTACATTACATTTTGTCAGTTCTAAGATTATTATTTTTGTGCAAATTTCCAACAATATTGTCGTTTAATTAGAACACTTTCAGTTTCCCGGCGAGTCACTAATTGCTCATTTAGTAACGGAATGAAAGACGCCGAACTGGTGGAGCGGTATTCATTACCAGACGTACTCCAGCGACGCGACGCGGCCTCGTGCGGCCGCTTACCAGCTGTTTGTCTAATCGCGGAAATACGGAATAATTAAATAGTAGCTAAAAATATTCGATCATCAATGTAATCATCATTATAACCAGAATGTCATTATGAAAAAGTTATAGATACGTCACTTGAAATGTAAGCTTCAGTGGGGTTCTCATATAGAGAAACCAACGGGTAAACTTTAGAGAAATTAAAAAACAAATCAAGGAGCTTAGATCTAAGATACAAGTTTTACTGTCGTTATAATAATTACTTTTGAAAATTTTACGTTATGTTAATCATATTTCATTTACTAGAACTACTTTAGCAACGGATGCTTTGACGTCGACGAAATGAGCTGCGATCTGCTGCACGCCCTACTGCGCTGCACTTGGTTCATTCGCTCGTTCACTATTTATTTATTGAACCAGAACCAGAAACCAAAAAGCGTTCCGGATAATAATTTATTCTGAATAATTTGTATCGCTGAAAAGAACAAATGAAAACAAACATTACTTAATGGAAATACATAAACAGCAGCGGCGCCGCGGCAAAGGGTAAAAAGGCGATCGAGCCTTCATGAAATATTGATGACAGCTGCCGCCCGCCGCCAGCCGCCGCCCGCTGCCGCCCGCCCGCTGCAGTCCGCCCGCTGCCGTCCGCCAGCAGCGGCATTTGCATACTGCCGTTCGTGCGACCAGGTGCATCGTGATTTTTAATCATGATTCATTAGCGAAACGACATAAAGAACTTGCATGCAAATTAATAGAAAAGATCATAATTATCTGGAACACAACTAAACATTATAAATGTCCGCCAATTATGACTAACAATACTATTGAAATAGATTTTTTGGAATACCTACTGCAGTGTGTTAGGAATTAGATATTCAGTGGCTGAAAGAGTCTCGAAGAGTTTAATTTACCTAGTGGGTACGCGTTGTCGATCATATCAGAAATAATAAGAGAGATTATTCAAGAATCAAATTACGGAGTCATTCAGAATTTAATTATCCCGGGTAATTGGGGCGGCGGCTGACGTCTGAGGAGATGATCAAATTTGGAGGGTCTTTGGTCCCCCCCCCCCACGCTGGGACCACTGTAGTGTGTGTCATTAGCACGTACGATCTTACCATTATTTGCTCATTCAATACTAACTCATAATAATTTAGTTATATATTGCTTTTGTTATTTTGTATTGATTACATTTCAAACAGAGATAGATTATAACCCGGAGACGAATTAACCAGAACATATTTCACTATTGAATAAAAAAAAACATCTACCTAAATTATTATCTACCTCCAAAAATTAACAACGCAGTTTTATACTCGCTTCTTCCGTCTCCACAAATTGTCAGATCCCAAATACTCGAAAATAATATCCTAATAACGATAGCAAGTTCCAATCGTGTTTTAATTAAGCCTCGACCTATGCCTCGACCCACTCACTGAACTTTTTCCGTCCCTTCATTAAAACTGAAAACTGTTTGCAATTAAAATGCGCCGAACCTGGGTTCAATTAAAGTCGTCATTTGCGAGACCTCTTCCTCCCTCTCAGGTGTCTTTCATTTTCTTTGTCCTCTATCTGATAAATTTTAACTGAAAATCTGTTCTACTACAGAATGTTTGACGCCGAGCGATGAAATGTGTATCTTGTGAGCCGGAGGTGGGTCCCGCGACGAATGTGGCTATCGACCGAAGCATGCAAAACCTATACTCAAATAATATTTGTAAAGAACTCAATAAACGATTCAGCGAAAAGCTGATTGAAACATCGTTACAAGGATCGTGGCGGGTAGCGGGGGGCGGGGGGAATCGTGACTTTTCCCCCTAAAATATATTTTAATATCACCGAGAGACGTACAGAAATTACCTTTCTTTGTGGACAGTATCTGGGTCGGCTGAGCGACGCGACTCGAAGCAGTTCGCACACTGGAGCGATGCTCTACGCGCGGGTGCCGGAGGAGTGCTTGTCAAGAAAACGTTTGCTTTGTCCGTGCAGCTTCCCCATATATGTTTACCGATATCCTTAACTGGTTTAGTATTCAAAAATAGAGCAATGTTATTTTGTTATCGAACACTATGCGTATTCACCAATCAACGACGACGTAGCACTAAGTGCCGTCAGCTCTTATGAGGTGGATCACTGAGAGTAATTAAACACCATCCATGTTAGTTACGGAACAAAACAAAGTAATGTAGCCTGTTTGGTTGGGTATCGTAATTAATATCTAGACATGTAATAGGCATATGTCGTGCTCATTGAAAGCGACAGGTTCCGCGAGACTGTACGTAAAGCTCAGTGTCGAGCATCCCGTCGGAACTCACCGCGCCCTTTCGGCCTGGCAACGTTTGCCTGCGACAACTCCAATCCATATCGAGATGTTTTCGTCTTTGATATCTGTTGGTGTATTTTAATGGAAAATTGGGTTTTCGTCCTACGTATTTGCTTCAAGGGTCGACCGTAATTAATATATCAGACTGGTATTTCAGTATATTTACTCATATCGAAATAATATTTTTTGTTAATGTAAAAAGATATTTTGTTTTGTTTTTCAAGTCATGACACGAAGACGAGAACTGCGGAGTGGGGCTGTGTGTGGCTGTGTGTGACTGTATGTGTCTGTGCGTGTCTGCGTGCAGCTGAGTGGCTGTGTGTGGCTGTGTGGCGGGCGGCGGCACACGAAGCGTCTCCTTGACAGAACAAACAAAACACATTAGCGGTAACAAATCGCGGCGCGCTGTCAAATATAATTGAATACGCGAGTCTCGCGCCCGCGAGCCGGGTCCGCCGCCGCCGCCGCTGCGCATCCATCACCCGCTCCCTGCAGCCCGTGCGGCGTGCGAGCCCGACATATCGACGGGTTTATACGAGTATACTTTCCTAACGTTGCCCAAATTGAGTGATACTCATAAGCTTTTTCAGACGAACGCCACAGTGACTTAACTTCATTTAGCGTTCATAAATTCGTCACATTTTCCGTCATATCATACTAAATAGGTAAATATAATATATTGCCAATGGGTAGGTTAAAAAATTCAGTATATGATTAAGTAATTAACATTTTTTTTACTTTTCACTGATTAGGCAGACAAATTGCATACCAATCGAGTGAGGGAAAATATGAATAGAGAATCTGCAAACGTGAGGTTGACTATTTTTTTCCCGTCACACCTCTTGGGAAGGCGAGGCGGGTATAAGCTGGTAAATCGGTACTAGCACTAGTTTGGTTAATTAATTAAAGTTGAGTTAAAATTTCACAACGCACACAGTGGTATAGGGTACTTTGCGAAGAATCAGTCCTGGATTACGACATCATTAATTAATTTATTATCATATCCTTAATATGTAGACAACCATTTATTAATAATATTCTTAATTATGTAATTTTTATTGTTTTCCACGTTTAAGATCAAAACATGTATCACATTATAGCAAATAAATGATTTGATTTGATATAAAAAACATTTCATCCGGTAAACAGGTCGATGAAGGTTGTCTTTTATCCCTTTATTAGTTTATCATCATCATCATCATCATATCAGCCGATGGACGTCCACTGCAGGACATAGGCCTTTTGTAGGGACTTCCAAACATCACGATACTGAGCCGCCTGCATCCAGCGAATCCCTGCGACTCGCTTGATGTCGTCAGTCCACCTGGTGGGGGGTCGGCCAACACTGCGCTTACTAGTGTATGTTCTAGTTAGTATTAGTTTATGTTCTAGTTTTAATATATGTAATTTAAAGTGATATGAAAACTATATGTATAATGCGGGTGGGCTAGCTCTGCTGTGAGACTTACTCGTACTTAGCCATTGTTCTAACATAATATCGTAGATTATCGTCTAACTTATGTCAATAGACTATGTCTTATATATTATTTATTATTCTTATACATATTATGGACTTCGTTTTAGTTTTTAATTATACTGTGCATCCAATTATTGTGAATACAGCAATTTACGGATAGTAAAATATTGATAAACGATTTTATCACAAAGCGCACGTGTCGAGGTTATTTTTAACTAAACAAGACTTTTAATTGATATTTCAAAATAATTGAAGTGACGCGTCAAAAGCTTTCATTTGATTTTGTGATTTTTTTAAATAACATGAACCTGTTTTTAAAACATAATCGAACTTCTTATTCCTCTTTCAAGTTTGATGCTAGTAGGTACGACAAAAGTGATAGTCGCTATAGCTTGGCAGCTTCGTTCGTAACACTCCCGATGGTCCGCACGCACGATTTCACACCCACACAGTCTTTCCCCGCGTCGCCCGCATATCATGGGAGTGTCTTCAACGAACATGCCAGACTATAGACTCACCCGCAAGTAAGCTCGACCCCTACCGCTCTGCAGCAGCTGACAGAGCTAATCGTCACCGTCGAGCCTATGTCACATAACCCATGGGACTCAAGTTTCATCTAAAGGACATCGATTAGATCACCACTTTGTCCTGACGCAGGTTATCGGGCATGACGCATGCGGTATGATACAAACATAAACATTAGACTCTACACAACAAACGGGGCCGATAGACCGACGTGTTCTCCGAGGCACGGTGGCATAACTCTAAGAAATATTTAATTCATATAAAAATTTCTTATGGAGATAGTTTCAGATTCGCCCTAGGAGTTGAATTTAGATCTTGAAGATCCGTAGTTTAATAAAATAACAACTGGGCCGACGATTTTAATAAGACAGCTAACATATAAACATGATCAATGAACGGTTGTGTCACCTCGACTGCGTACACCCAATATTTGCTGAACAAATATCAGAGTCGTGCCGATTAGCACGCAGCGCACGTGCCACGTGATCGGTGTGCCGGCACGCCGCCGTGTGAGCGGCTCATTGGATGACAAATATGATCAACGCACTCACTGCGTGCTGCGAAGGCTTGACACGTGGTGATATTGCGAATGCCTTGTTGGTCCACTTTTACAACTATCCTGAGTCAGGTTGTGAAAGGAGATTTTTGGGTTTTTCTTTCTTGAAATTCTCAGTATCAGCCCACAGTGAAGTCGACAGTGTTACAGTCCCCCCGCTTCAAAGAACACCGTTTCTTCCATCTCGTAGCTGGTCTTCTATGAAAACATAGAACTGGCTTAATGGAGGTCCATTGAAATAGACTGATGATATTATAATAAATAATAATAAAACAACTCACGTTCGCACAGGTAAACACAACTGATTTTATTGATTGATTAATTCTACCAACGTATCCTTATGAATGATTAAAACCAATCAAAAAGAACATCGCCATCGATCGCTTGAATTCTTCCAACACAGTTACCAACAACAGCGGGGAGATTAAAAGAAAATAAACGGACATTTGAATTTGTTTGCGAGTAAAAGTTTTCAATAATTCGCTCCGCAAGTTTCCGTCTCATTAAAGTTTCCCCGCCCGCCCCTGCACCCCCTCCGCGGAAAAATCTCTACAAACAATAGAACAGCGAGTAGTTAGTCCACGATTTAATTCACTCGGAACTTGGCTCCATTAATTAAGATTTTTTCGTATTCCTTTTCATCAAAACTTTTAAACTTAAACTTTTCCCAATTAAAAAGAAGACATCACCCTTCGGCCGATCGCGATAAATTGGCAAACTTGCTGTTCGCCCGCCGACGGGGAGTAAACACAACAAAACGTGCTTTGATTTCTTACAGCTCAAAGCATTTTAAAGCTCTGTTGTTAATTTTGCTTATGTAGAAGTAAATCTTAACTTTGTGTCTTTCACTTATCTCATCAGTATAATTTATTTGTGAGAACACCAACAGGTTACAATAAATACATAATCAAGTATATAATATTTAACAAGATCTAAGAGAAATTCTTCAGTCAGAAAGTCGGATAATAAGGATTTCACTTTCACTTTCGCTCTAAAAGTTGCCTCAAAAGTCTCACAAAATTTCGTTTCCGCGTCGTTAATTTTAAAAGTCCAATTGACAAAATAACTGACCATTGTTGTTATAGGTATTATATATAAACTTTTCTTGAATTTTCGAAGGTGCCTTTTTGCGTCTAGATCTTCTAAAAGTCTTATAAAGGTAGAGTCAGTCAATATCTGTGCTAAAGTATATTCAAAAACAGGTTAAATTAATTCCTAAAATAACGGTTTGATATATTTTCATTTAATGAAAGTTGTTAATGAAAGTCCAGTTAGAGTTGGATATAAACTTCCTCTGCCGTCTATAATGATCGAATTACACATTAAAAGTAACGATCTGTTTAAGAGCCATCACCCAATTAGAACAAAGTTTGGATCCTTCCTGAAATCTAATTAAACATTAGTGCGAGAGAGAGTGAACGAGTGAACGACTCAACGAGAGAGCGAGTGAGCGAGTGAGTCAGTGAACGAGTGAAGCGTAAATCTGTTCAATTTATTTGAAGACTGTAAATTGAATTGTGAGGACGAGCGCAAAAGTTGAAAAGCAAGTTAAACGGAGCTTTCCTGCCTCACGTGGATCTACTTCATACTTTCGCCGTCAAACGAAAAATGAAAACTCTTATTAAAAGTCTGTCGTCTGTCGGCAAATCAGTGTATTTTATTTATCTTATAAACCGAATATGGAACTTGTATCCCCAGAACTTAAACTGAAGCTTTGACTACTACGTTATTAGTCGTCGTTGTAGTCCACAAAAAGCTACTAAACTGTAATAAATAATACGCTGAGTATACCTGCTATAACACACAAGAAAGTAGTAGATACAATTATTATTATAAATTCCCAACAATTTTATAGTATTAGATATCTATGTTACGTGCCTACAAAATCATGATAGAACTTTCGTTGTTTACTATGCAATTAAATGAAATTAAGATAATCAGCCACATTTGTTCACCTCAGTTTCGACGCGCTAGTGACATACGAGTATCTAATAGTATAAAGTCTTTGTAAATTCTACTGTTATTTATTCAGACGACTGATAAATTTATTTACAAAAAGTTTAGCTTTCTCTCGGTCTAACGTATTTGTAGATTGCACAGTTAGTATAGAAATAGCGATATTTTGCATTTGAAACAATAAACTGGCAGTTTAGTGTTTGTTACTGCATCAAGGCTACATATATACATATATGTAGCCTTATATAACTACACAATGTTTCAAACAAAGTTTTTCATTTAAATAATATTCGTTCGTTCGATATCAAGTATCAGATGTCTGACCAGTGAAATCGTTAAAATTACAAAATCGCATCCAATTTCCAATAAAATAATGTAAATGTCATGAATATAAATATCGTCCGCGAACACTTAAAAATCCAATTTGAAAGCAAATCAAAATGTTAATTGAGTAATTTCAGCGGATAATGGCGGACTTGTTATTATATTTAATTACTTGCACGGTATCACGGGGACGAGCAGGAGGATCAGCCGCTGCTTTATTAATTCAATATCCATACATCATTACCTCGTTAGTTCATGTTTTTGTCTGTTTGCGGATCGTAAAGTCCTGAGTAGTTACAAAATAAAGACACACACGCTGACACACACTGAGCCACGAAGGGTACTCCAAATCAGTGCTCCTAGATCACTGAAAATATTTTAACGATGTAGAGTTAAAGACTTAGTTACTCTAAGTTAGCATTCTCCATTGGAGTACAGTACCGGTAGGACCGTAGGTCTGAACTCTCTGTTCTTAATAAATAATAACAATCACATTTCATAATCTACGTTTGACAATGGACTGTACAAGTATATTGATATTGTAGAAGGTTCTACAGGGAAAAGGAAATTGAAGGAAAGATCTTGCGGTTGTCACTTAGCTGGTTTGATCAACAAGAATCAAACCAGCTAAGTGACAACTGTGAAAAGTGAGAGCAAACTGACAGTGACAGGTTCGCCGAACTGTCAAAGACAGCGTTGAGCTTTATAGATAAGTTATTGCCGGAATATACGAGGTTAGTTTTTGGGGAAAAAGATTTGGCGCGACCATAAGTTCAAAACCGTTGTGGCGCACTGTGCGACAAATGTGGCCGGCGACGGTCTGTCAAACGTTTACAATTTTTTGATAAAGTCTACATATATGATATAGTCAGTTTAACTTGATATTATATTGAAACAACCTGAGTGAGCGCCATCATCATTCAGCTCTAATGAACCCGACACGCGCTGTGACAACAAACAGTTTATTTTTTCACCAACGGTTAACGAGTTGAACTATTTTAACGAGTTTAATGATTTTAACGAAGTGGATATCGGATGCGCTGTTGAATTAAAATGTTTTCCGGATCGCTGTAAGTGATCGTTAGCGCGGCAGTAAACACCTGCCGGAGCCGCACCTCGCTGCGTGTGACAGACCAAGTGGAGGATATTATTTCGTATAGCTTTTCGACAATATCCTCACGTATTTAAGCCAAACTTAAGTTTAATTTCATTTTGATTTATAGTTTAGTAATTTACAGTTTCGTCATTTAAGAATAGCCGGTGAAAGTCTGGTGAAGTTCTTGGGAGACAAAAATTGTACGTGAGAACTGAGAGAGAGTGACCGCAGCGACCAATACCGACCGAGAATCATTCCGAGGGAGGGGAGGGGGGGATATGTCTTATGATAGACCTATTGACGTACGAGTTCTATGCATAAATAACAACAGAAACAATTCGATAAATACATACCTATTGCCAGTGGAAGAGGTACTTACAAGTGTACACTACATTGTCTAAGGGTAATGGGTACTCTTGGTTCTCAATTCAAACATTTCGTCAATGTTTACGAGTCGATATCAATATGAGATACTTTACGCAGCGGAGCGCAGAGCGTGCGTAGCGTAACGACAACTCCCCACGGACGCGCGGCTGTGAACAGTTTACGGCCTGATTTTCAGCGCTGCAGCCCGCGGGTGTCCACGGTCCGTGGGTACAAGATACGTGCGTGGAGTATTGTCGCGTCAATCGGGAGTCTGACAACACTATCACTGTTGGAGGATACTTTTTGACTTATGTTATAATTCAATATTTCCGTCTAATGATACCGTTAGTGAGCTTTTTGTTCTTATAAATATAGTCCCATATACGTAATCGAGGTTACGACATCCATGGATAATTTACGCAGGTACATCTGCGACAAACTCTGTAGCTGTAGTGTGTATTCTGATTTCTGGAGTCAATATGTTGATCTGTATGGTTCCAACTCAACGTTTCACACAGTCTGAAACGCATGAATTATATTATGTGAGATTGAGAGTTGACTATGACAATCTTACAAAACAGGGCGGTCACTTTATAACGCGCCAATATTGATCTCCGCCAAACTGAGGCTCGGATTGTGATGACGCTCCAATTGAGTAAGACACAGAACATAAAGCACACTACATCCGTGGAGTAAACCACACTCACTCACTGACTGTGACTTGTTATTTGCGTTATTGTTTCTTGGATGCGGGATGCGGAGTGCGGAGTGCGGGGCGCGGACGTGAGCCGAATGTGGCCGGCGGTTACTGTTCGCCGGGCCTTTATCGTGAGAAACAAATGAAATGTTGCGAAACTATCGGTATCAACGGGCTCTCTTCATATTATGTAAAAACATCGTGGAAATGAACTGCTTTGGGAACTGTGCCCACTCGTCGTCCGTACAAATCGCGAGTGACTTGTGACCGAAAATATTTGGGTTGAACTTTCAAGTTCGAAGTAGGAACTTGCAATTTGTAATCTAAAACTTCGTGTCTTGTGACTATCCGTTTTATTCGTTTACTCGATTCAGTCAAAGCAAATGTGTTAAATTTTGAAGGAAACACTAAAAACGGTTACACGGCGGCGGAAGAACGATTTTTAAACGTGCGGATTTCCTCTCTAACTAAATGACGATTTTCTAGGAGTGTGCACAGTTCAGCGGAGAATTGAACCTACAAATCTCTGCAGCTTAACCGTAACTAAGGCTTATAATTATAACTATTCAATACAAACAGTTCTAGCAAACTCAATCGCAGAACTACGCTAGGTAATACGATTGTCGCACTAAACCCACGCCAGGCGCTGGGCTAGTTGCGCCTAGAGCCTAATTACAGGCGACTCGCGAGCATTGCTTCATTTGCATTCCTGTCCGCTGAGCCAGTGCTAATGGCGCCTGATTTATCGTCTTCAGTCCACAGTCGCCGCAGACATTCTCTCAGTAATCTGATGATGGTGTAAAACTAAATGACGTGTTCTGCAAGTAAATCAAACGATCACTGTTAAATTAAGCCTGTTTAAAATAAGCGAACTTTGATTTTGTGTTATTTTTACATAGCGCGTAAAGGAAATACCTAATAGCATTAATTTTTCTATGTTAACGTATGCAAATATCTATCGACTTGTCATAGGTGTCATTTTTTTTAATAATATTTCGCCTAATCCACGCACCGATTTATAAAAGTATGAATATGATTATGAATTTATTGTTACATATTTGAAACATGTGCAATTTCAATAGTTTGATAAAAGGGTTTTCAACATTCACCTCGTGCGACAATAAGCCGCGTCGATTGCCAAAGCCTCCTCAGCGAACATTAGCCTCCGCCAGCTCCAGCGACTGTGTATGAGGATTGTGTGTATTGAGAGCGGATCTGTCTGCGAGTTCAGCGCCGCTGATGTGCGCGCCGACACAAACACAACACAACCCCGCGCCTGTACATCGCGCGCTTGACGCGAGCCACGGGCACACGGGTGACTTCACACAGTTTATCAATACAAATGTGTTTCGCTTGAATCAACTGAAGCACCGTCGCTTAGATCGTAAGCTTCACGTTTTTCTTTTATCAGAAAAGCCTGTAC
This sequence comes from Bicyclus anynana, assembly GCF_947172395.1. Lineage (NCBI taxonomy): Eukaryota > Metazoa > Arthropoda > Insecta > Lepidoptera > Nymphalidae > Bicyclus > Bicyclus anynana. The sequence continues at coordinate 19,393,785 of NC_069085.1, forward strand.
TGGAATGTAGGTACACATATTTGCACTTAATTATCCACGTGGATATTATTTATAAGCTTTTTATTGTATTCTATTCCAATAAATAAAAAGTTCAATTAACAAAATTTTCGTGTCTCATTGGCTTTCGTCCAAAAGTCCGAGTAGTTATAAAACTGCGGTCAAACCCTAGCAATCAGTAGGCCCAAACAATGTTATAGGACACAGGAACAGGGATATAAAGCAAGGTAATAAGCAGTCTTATATGCATTATCACATACACACCGAGTACGATACAAGGGCACCCGCGTGTCGCTGACGTGCGCCCTCTCCGGGTGTGTGTGTGTGTGTGTGTGTGTGTGTGTGTGGACCTTTCATTACAATAATTAACTCGCTTTTATGTGGGGCGTCTATTATCTGCTTGATATCGGAAAAATATTAACAGATATACCGTACACGCTGACTGCCGGTGATTCAGTGTTTAGTGTCCCGAGGGTTCGACTCCTGGCTCGGGCTGTGGAGCACGGAGTCTGGAGTAGTGGAGTAGTTTGTTTCTTTTCTGTCATGTAAGAAATCTCCAGTAACAAAGCTCATCCTACATTTGTGAAATTGGTAGCGTCACTCACACACACACACACACTACGTTAGAATACCGTTTGGTCAATTTCCGTATTAAGATATCTTAGTGATTTTCCAACACCCCTTGCAGTAGGCATTTATTTTCATAGGTATTACAAGAGATATTACATACAAGCGGTTTCAATGGTACTTTAGTATTGAATTAACATTGTTGTTAATATTCTGGAGCACGTATGTGATACATAGCGCGACAATAACGTAATGTTCACATTATGGGACGCACTCGTGGGTTGGAGACGCGGCGACGACACGTAGGCGAAGAGCTATGCTACAACGTTTAGTGTGGGCACTGGTCGAGGTTAGTTTTTTCAGCTATTGAGAAGTCACGGTTCGATATCACTTCTCGGTTCTTCAGCCAACAAAAAACCTATACCCTGAATATTATCTCTATTGAAATTTTCAGTATACGCCTGAAGTTGATAATTCGCGGTTATGGTACAGACTATGCCTTTAATAGTTCGGTTAAATTGGACATAAAAATAATGGTCAAAAAACAAAATTCCGGCAGAACTGAATTTAGAAAAGCCAGCTCCGTCGGAGTTTTTGTTGCATGAACCGCTGCTCGCACAGGAACGACATCAAAGCAGCTGCACTCCGCCGCTGACGTGTAGGAACTGTTACTCGAGTGCGTGTTACAGTTTTGAAAAGTCAGCTCAACACACTGACCGAAGCACAAAAGTAGCTACTCGTACAAACCACATTCGGAACCGAATTTGCTGCCGGAGGAAATGATTCAGCTTTTTTTAAATAACTTTTTTCCCTTCGTACGATAGTAATGAAACAAAACCGAAATCTATGTTTAAGCTACCTGGTAACTACATGTAAAATCGTTGAACACTTTCAGACTACCGTTATGTAGACGTTTTATGTGGAATGGACTAGATTTTATATTTTTGTTATATATTACTGATTTTCACTAAGTGTTATTAAAATTATTCGGTTTCTACTGTTATAATTTACATTATGTGTAGATAAGTAATTATAAATTCAACGATCGATGTACCAGCTCTCGGCCTATCGGCTCCGAGTGGATTAGTTCGGCAACAATAAGTAATGTATCAGTTGTCGGTTATTGTAATTAGTAGCGACGAAACTTATAATTAACGTCCTCCTACTGCGATATCGGTTATACAGTAATTAAGTATACACTTCTGAGACCGAATATATTAAATAATTTAGATAAACATTAAATAAGTACCGTCAGTAATAATTAGGATTTTTAATTTTCAATAGATTTTAAGATATTATTTTTTAAATACTTAGGTAATATTCTAAAAAATATGTTCCTGACAGTTTTGTGTCTTTTCTCTAGTAAGAAAACTTTATAAAATGAAAAACAATGCTATTTTGTAGTACCAAGTGGTGGCACGAGCCAGTGAACTAGATGTTTATAGAATGAATAATAAATAGCTTGCTACGTTTTACCCAAGCCCGACCAGTCCCCCCCCCCGCGAGGATGTTTGGGACACGGCGCGGTTGCTTGGTCGGACCTGGCTGACGTTGCTGCCCGGATTCGTTTCATTTTCGGAAAAATACCAAAATGTACTCGTATATATGAACTTGAACTTTAGAAAAGTAATACGATTCTATTAAAAATAAAAATATTCATTAAAGAATTCGTGTATATTAATGAGGTAACTTAAAATGGAACTGTCGAGAGTTCGGAACACCCCCGGGGCGCCGTCCCCACACTAGCTCGTAGCATATGTATGGGACTATTTAGAGAGGCTTCAGTATCGACTGAAGAACTCACGCTAATATTGCAGAAATTCAGATTGGTTCGAGAATATAGGCAGATACTAACTACAGCCGTGCCGTGGTAGCTTAGTGGATATGTCCTCTGCCTCCGATTCCGGAAGGTGTGTGAAGGTGTGTGTGTGTGAAGTCTGCCAATCCGCATTGGGCCAGCGTGGTGGACTATCGTCCTAACCGCTCTCATTCTGAGAGGAGACTCGAGCTCGGAAAACCTGTAATTGCAGAGCTCGGAAAACGGTAATTGCAAACCTGAAAAAAGAACTATATTTAATGAAACCAAGAACCTCCGGGTTATAAAGTAGCACACACGACTGCGTCACACGTGTTCCACTGTGTTCAAATAATAATGTTGAGAAAACAATTCCTTCAGAAGCTGTCGCTATCAATACTTTTGCAATGAATAAACTCAAGAAACGACAGCACACAATACAAGAGAAGCAACACAAAGTGAATTGAGTGTTAGAATGACATCATGCAGATCGCTCAGCGATGAAAGCGTTGGAAAAGATCATAACTCTCAAGTTTTGAAAGCGATTTATTCGCTCGATTCAAGTGTTAGGACGCTGTGAATTACATTTAATGGTACGACCAGATCATTCGCTGAGTATTTACTTTTACCACCAAACTTTAACGAGTGTCGTAAAGTAATTATTTTTAACAGGATGTAGATATTTTAAATGCCAGTCTGTGTAGTTCTCTATGTTTTATGTGCTCCACCGTTAATTATTTAGTGTTTGGTAGAAAAATAAGGGTTCGCTTGATTGCGATAGAACATGACGTTAAGTGTTGATGCAGCTTGATGAAGGCTCATAATATTATTTTAAACAAATTTATGCGAAAGTACGTCTGTCCAACTATCTCTCTGTTATATTTCACAGTACGACACCGTAACAGGATCTGCTCCGGCTGCTAGACGTCAACCGTCTGCAGAACCTCCGTAAGTGTTCCATGCGGACTAAGTGGCTTTGGAATATATTTTGTTTTTAACATGAATTGTTATCAAATAATATAACCCTTTCCAATAAAACGATATAGAAGTTCGTAATGAAATCAGCGCTGGTGCGGCGGCCGATCGTCATCGATAAATTAATAAATTGAATCACAGAGTCAAAGTCACGTTCCGCCAATTTGCCGCTCGGCGGGGCCGGGGCGGGGGCGGGGACATGACATATTTATTTGAGATCAGATCAATTGATGCTACAGTTTAATCTTACATGGTAATATTGCACAATTGTTGCTCTAAACGGATCCACCAATATCAAGGGCTCATACTAGGTGGAGGTACTCAACAACATGCAAGGTATAGTCCCTCATGTTCATCTGACGCGCTCGAGTAACTGCAAAAATCCCCTCTTCGGCGCCTCTACTACATTAATCGTAGCGTGATGAAAGTATACTATAACCTGCCCAGGAGTATGAAGAATAATATTTTACCAAGTTTTGTTAAAGTCCGTCGAGTAGATTTTGTTCAGTATCAATCACTTGCCACCCCCTGATAGTTATTTTGAAAATATATTTCATGTACAGAATTGACCTCAACAGATTTATTATAAGTAGATAAAGATATATTATTTTCTTTTGTCTTTCGAAATCTAATTGAATAGCTACTGTATTGTGATTTGTGAGCGGGCAATCGCGTACTAAGCTTTATTCAGTGATCGCCGTTGAATAAAACTTTGCTCTTTGTTAAATAAAACAAATTAAGAATTGAAATGTCTTTCCTGTTGTTAATTAGTTGACGTCCGTTAAGGTGCTGATTACGTGTTGAACGCCGCTAATTTTCGGGACGCGTTAATTATTGAGCAAAAGAGCCTTTCTAATATAATTATAAATAGAGACGCCGTGAGCGAGCCTAGCCATAGACATACTAGCGAACGCCCGCGACTTCGTACGCCCTTAAACCTCCTTAATCCGGCTCTCTCGCAAAATCCATTCTTAGCGGACCTCTACTATTTATAAACAAACTCCGACGTATAAAATTAATATTTATACGTCAAGAGGGTTTTTGAGATTTCGTGATGAATGACTTTCGCATTTATATATTAAGATAAAAGCCATCTATATCTTCAAGCAGTAACAATGCGAGCTCCGATGTGAGTTTCGAGTTCGTCTCTCTCTGTCTATACAGTACCGTGTTAGACAGAGACAAGTTTGGTACACGATATCGAGGCGAGCGCTTGGCTGCAATCACGCTTGACAGTAGGCGATGAAGTAACTTATGTTAGAAAATGCCTATGCACTCTTGACTTGAAGATAAACTGGTAGGTGGTAGGGAAAACGGATGATGAAAGGGCATTCTATAACTTCACAGTGCGGATCAGGTTCGCAGAGGCGTAATGCAGTCGGGTTTTCTGTTTTTATAATAATATTTTTGTATTTATTGTATAAGTGTACAATCTAGTGAAGCTGCAGAGCTAAGGCAGTGATCACATCGTCTCTCAGCACCGTCCACATTCCCTCTAGACGTTAAGTATGTAGAGTTCATAAACACGGTATGATTCAGTGCATTCGCTCTAAATATGATCGCTTCTTTATGGTGACTTTACATGCGCCTTGTACCGTCAGCTGATACGAGTATCAATCAATCAAAACTTACACTCGGATCAATTTAAGTTTTCATAAACCTAACAATTCTTTGCGTGTCAATGTATCCTCACAGCTCTTCATTATCACTTCTGGTATCCAAAAAGAAGATAAAGAAATAGATTTTCGGAACTTGTACTATTCTGTTCCATTCTATTGTATTGTATCAATTCTGTTCTTTCGATACGATGCAAAGTAGAAACCAGTTTTAGTTTGTTAAAAGTTAAAGTATTCGCCAAGTTTTCTTTATTAAACAAAACACATTTCCTTTTCTCTTTATATCAATCGAAATAAATATGTTAAGCATGTGGTACGTCAAATCGAACCTAAATATCTCGTAACTCTATTGGACGTGTAATATATTCACCGTATTATAAAAACCTACCCTTCAGTCGCCGGGCGCTATGCTTCGCAGCAACTCTTCAAAAACCTGTTATAAATCAAACTTTAAGCGATAAAGACTTCTAAAGCACCTAACCGAAGGGTTTGGTGACTGGAGATATGATTCCTCGTATCGTAGAAAATGTACAAAAAGTACTTTTTATATTTAGACTATTGAGATTGTGAACCCTTGTAAACTTGGTACCTTCCAAAGCCCCCACGGACCCAACCCAATAATTGGTATCGTACCTACTTGCCGCTCCGAACATGCGCTGACTAACTTTCAGTTTTCATAAAATGAGGTAAATCTAGCTATCACATGCTCCCGTTCTAATATTATATATCACGTTCATAAGTTAAAGGAGCTCTGTGTAAAACAGTAGGTATTACTATATTTGTACCGACAGGCGGCGGCGGCGGCGGCGGCGGCGGCGGCGGCGCAGGCGGAATGAAATCGCAGAATAATTAATAGAGTCTAATTTGTCTGTACGCGCCTACAATTGTTTTTGACGTTCGATTTATTACGAGCGATATTAATTACAGATATTATTTTATAGCTTCAATTTATATTGCAGCTGTTTTGCGCGCGACTCTGTCCGAGCTGCGCCGCTCGACGTACGCTACGTACACGCGTCTATGTCCGACACGTTATGTGACGGCTTAGGCTCACACCTACTATACCCTTTATCTTCTATCCAAGTTAATTTATTATTTTCTGCTTGAACGTTTCTCGTCTTACACTGCTGGGCTTCTTGTCTGTTAAAAATTATTATAAAATTATCTTATAAAAAGTTATTTTTAAACTTTCACTTGATTTGGTTCGGTAAATATAAGTAAATGTTTAATAATCCCAAAAGCGAGACATTTTACTAAAGTCTTTATAGCTCAGTCAGGAAAGCCATATTATAGCCGTATTTCTCTGTCGCTAGGCTCCGTTGAAAGCAGATCATTAAGCACAATATTGTGAGCCGGAGCTGCATCTCAGTCATTCATTTCAATTACAACACAATATCTCGCTCGCTACTCGGCTAACTTGGTGAGAGAGACGCTTTGGAGTATCTTCGTTTGGAGCCTTTGACGAACTCTCAAAAGCCGGTTCGTAAATTTATAATATCTAGACTAGATAGGTTTATCGTGGAAAACGCCTGTACCGAGTTTACGAGTATAGCAACCGAATTGTTGCTAGCAAAACATTTTTAGCCATAGTAAATTGTCTAGGTCCATCTGATCAATGGTAAGTAAAAATTCATCAAAACCGAAGTCAAACTCCATTTATTTCAAGGTGGCTTACTTTACAAGCACATTTCGTATCGTCAGGTTATCTTTTTATGGTCAACGGTCAAAAGTAAAGTTAAAACACAACATCAAAACCATAAGAGGTCGACACTTCGCTGGACATAAAGAACACGCGCATTGTGTATATTTATTTTTATTTATTTATTTCTATTTGGTAGTAGTTCTACTTAATGCTTTTCATAATGAATAAGTATACAATGCAGCAAATTCAGAGGATTTGATAAACAAAGCCGACCTACTGACTCATTAACTGATGTTCGTGGCTTTGTGTAGTGAGTTTATGTCTTTACACCATATACATGATTGTCATTTCAATAGATAATTTATTTAATATTAAAATAGCATAAGTACCTTTATAGTTACCATCCAAACTGATTTGTATCGACTGCTAACATATTTGGCTTTACCCGGAATTGTGTATTGTTGTTGTTTGATTTATCCAAGGCATTTGATTGTATGCATCATGAAATATTCGTCAGGAAACCACATTACTATGGAATTGCGGATAGATCCCTAAACTTGCTGAGTTCCTGTTTGATGAATAGAATTCAGAAAGTAGATATTAATGGAAAGCTGTTTTCTGGATCAAATGTAAAAATGAGGGTTCGTCAAGGACCTATACTAGGACCATTTCTTTTTCTCATTTATATTAATGACCTTCCTTATGTTGACAAGGGTAATCATGAAATGGTTTTGTTTGCAGATGACACATCATTATGTTTAAAATAATAGAGGATAAATAAATTAAGATGATGTAAACAACATTGAATATTGACTCAGATATAAAATCAGCTTTTAGTGCTTTCTTTAGGTTCTGAGCACAGAAAATTAGAACACGCCGTTTTCCACTAACTGCCTAAACGGTGCAAATTCAAATTCTTTTTTGAGTTTAGTCTATGGTGTCAGTCGTCACCTGCCGGTGAATTTGTTGCAAGGGATAGTTTTTACATAAGGTTTTTTTATTATTTACAAGTTAGCTCTTGACTACAATTTCACCGAAAGGTAAGTGATGATGCAATCTAAGATGACAGCGAGCTAACACGTTAGGTGAGCATATCTTAATGATGCACGCAGCTCAAGAATACGCCACATTAATTAGTCACATCTTGATTTATTTCCAATACAAATTATTATTAAAATAAAAATAGATTGAGTTGTTTTTCTGTTCAAGTTCTGCTTTATATTACACAGCAAATTAAACTGGCTAATAATAACATATGAGACCTAACGTTTTTCTAGACTACTGATATAGATGATTATAACTACAATTTAGAAACTTTCGTATTCAGCGGGTACGTATTAATAGCGTAAGTGGACTCTGCATTGACTCAGTTAAAGTACTCAGCAATACTTCGTAAATACTTTTCTTTTATACGACTAACGACAGTGACGTTCAGAAATTTCCCAGTAGTGTAAAAATCCGCAACTGTATGAAATTCCCCAATCGTATGATTCCCCGTCTTAAATAAACGTTCGTCTCTTTTTTAGATATTGCATGGTTTAAACAAATTATTTTTAAAACGCAAATATCAGAGCATATTTTTATATGTATAGAGTTAGCGTGCGCCCGCAAACGGCAGAGAACTTCTCACATTTCTAACGCCGTCTCACGAAGACTTTTTAAAAGGTACGCTAAGTACCTATACGTACGTACGAGTACTTACGCCGTTAGAAGGGCTGTGACAAAATCCAACTCCACTCCTTTTGGGTTTTTGCTGTTTTCTAGGCTTCTTTGAAATGAAATCAATCCGAATGTTCTACCGTTAAGGCTACAGATATAAGAGAGAGTCTCAGCATAGACGTCTCTTGGTGAGATTTATTGACTTGCTCGCTGAGTAATCTGATGCTACGAAAAAGAAACATAAATATCTACTGTTGAACAAAACTATACGAGCAAAATAATCAGATGTCGGTACCTACATCAAAGGAATGATATAAGTTATTTTAAAACACCTTTTTATAAAAGCATTGTTTTTGGCATCTTGGGAATGGGGTGGCAATGGCCGGGCACATAGTTCGAAGTGCCGATGGACGTTGGGGTCGTAAGGTGCTGGAATGGCGACCTCGCACAAGAAAGCAAAGTGTTGGTCAACAGCCCACCAGGTGGACTGACGACATCAAGCGAGTCGTAAGGGAAAGGCCTATGTCCTGCAGTAAACGTCCATTGGCTAATATGACGATGATAATAATTTTTTTAGAGATCGTTTTGTCGAGGTTATCAAGTTTAACACGTCATGATACTTAGGCACTGGTATGCACGGCTCTTGAAGGCATTTAGTGAGTTTGCCAATTAATTTAGTGATTTATCAATAAATTAATTGATTAAAACAGATAAGTGAAAAAATTAGCACAACTAACGCACGTAGCTACTTTATAAGCTTGTTTTATTGTTTATTTTGTTATAATCTAGGTAAATTAATAATAATTGTACTATATAATAACCCTATTGGTATAATTTCGACGTTAAATTTTAATAAAAATTTAATTGTTTATGACTTTGTTTAAGTTGCTTATAACTAAATCCGTCAATCGTAAAGTGAGAGAATTCGCAGTAGAAGCACCCACCTGGAGCGGTGCCGGCGCTGCGAGGCGGCACGGATGCTCACTGTCACTCATACACTGCACATCACAGCACTCGCGCACTGGCGGCGTCCACTGGCACTCGCGGCGACCCCCGGGGCTGCGTGCGGACGAGGCGGCGGGCGCCGCGGGACTGGCGGCGGCCGGCGACGTGCGGCGGGCGCCCACGGCGCAGCTCGCACGAGACGGGACGACTGCAGGTACATCGGTGCAGTCGCGAGGCTGCTGCTCGCAGTGCAAAAGTTACTTGGATGTAACACAGATGACACACACTAATAGTCAGCGATCTTGCTTGAACACACTCACAGATTAATAGCGAGCTGTGGGGCCGCCGTAGGCTGCTACGCCGTAGCGAGATTAGTCGCCTGGTTGTGCCTCCAGTGCATAGTTTGGCTCGTAATGATTCCGCCGGACACACAGTCACACCGACAGCACATGCAACTCGTGCACTGGCTGTTTGTCAACTTACACTACTTTTGTAGCTGCAGGCTCTACGCCGTAGCTCGCAAATACAGTTAGCCATTTGAATGTTGTCAAAAGATTTTCTCTGTCTTGAATCGTAAGATTAAACTCTAAAATATAAAATATATACCATCAACGTTGTAAGAGCCGTGATAGCTCAGTGCATAATGACCTCTGTCTCCGATTCCGGAGGGTGTGGATTCGAATCCGGTCCGGGACATGCACCTCCAACTTTTCAGTTGTGTGCTTTTTAAGAAATTAAATATCACGTGTCCCAAACAGTAAAGGAAAAACATCGTGAGGAAATTTGCATACTAGAGAATTTTCTTAATTCTCTGCGTGTGTGAAGTCTACCGATCCGCATTAGGCCAGCGTGGTGGACTATTGGCCCAACCCCTCTCATTCTGAGAGGAGACTCGAGCTCAGCAGTGAGCCGAATATGGATTGATAATGATGAATGTAGAAATGTTTTATTTTCAATGTACAATGAAATTAAAAACAGGCGGAGCTAGTCAGTAGTCACTTTCACATTACTGAGCAGTTGAGATCTTTGCGGTCGGCTCACCTACTGACCGACTGATCTATGAGACATGACGGCTGATGAGGACTGACATGATGACTCAATAGTATTCTCAGAAAAAAATGAAGTGAATGAGTTTACTGCACTTGCTCACGACAGCACACAGCGCCGCGCGACGCTAACGCGAGGCGGTAGCGAGTAGCGACTAATAAAATGATACGATTACGTCGAGTTGTGAACTCAATCCCAGCGCCTCGCGCGCGGGGAGTTCGTCACGGAAGCAAATAATAATGTGCGGAATTGACATTCAAATACAACGCGGGGACATGGGGGGGGGGGAGGGGGTTATTGCATCAGGACCGCAGCACACGCGATACTTGACAGTTTTTTTCAGCATCATAATATATCATGGATGCAACCTGCAACGTCAGACGGACACCGCAAATTGAACCCACTCCCAACAAAGCGTTTACAACCCATTAAAAAGAAATAAATAGTCAAGATGGCACAACTTATGGATAATTAGCTCACACTCGCCACTTCACACGGGAAAATGAAAGTGGCAGCGCGCACACAAGCACACACGCACACACGCGCAGGTAGGTGCGCGTCGGTACAATGTTATAATCTCGGTAACTCACTCGCTAATGGGTGATTCTAACTTCGATAGACACTCACCAAGTTTTCGGCATTAAACGCAGTTCATTTCAATAAACGGTCGTTTTTAAAACAAATCCCATTAAAAACGACGCAATCGCTTTCAAAGAACCGTTTTCTTGCGCTCGAGTATCTTCACTTCCCTGCTGTTCGAAGCGATCACCGCTGCCAATTATTTTCCATATTCTGCTTTTTTTTTCATTATATTTTTTAGATATGTCCAATTCACGCTACTACGATCGCAGAAGCCGTTAATGTTACGAAATACAATGTACAATAATGTTCCAACTTTTTAATCGTAAAAATTACAGAACAAACAGATGGTTCTCCTGATGCTAAGAACAGACTACACCCGACCAACCGACAAACTCTGTGATATAGAACTTTATTAGTACTAACTTAGGCTAGTTGACACATTTTTTGACTGGTTCTGGTGGTGACTTTGGTTCGTCTGCGGATCTCCTCATTCCTGATTAGATCACGTAGAGAAACTCCAAGCATAGCTCGCTCCATCGCCCGCGGAGTGACTCTGAGCCTTCTATTAAGGCCTCTTTTCGGTAATTTTTCATTGTTCATTTTTAAGCCCACACGTTGAGAAACTGTGCTTTTTTATATAAACAAAGTGAGCCACTCAAAGATTAGAAATCAAATTTGCTTTTGGCAACCAACAAGAGCAGTTATACTTAAAATATGAATATAATGATCTTATTATCTGCGGGCAGGCGATAAATCCCGGAAGAACATGGCCGCCGCCTAATTGTACGCCGCTGCCGCCCGCGTCGCCGCCGATATTTACAATTTATGGGCAACTAATAAATTCGCCTAATGTCGGCAGATAAACTCCATACGTGGACCGATTCCATTAACACGCAGCCTCTTTGTCCTCCTAAATGACTACGTAACTATACATTTTTGTTTGACTAAATTAATATATTTGAAATACAAGTGAAAAAATCTTTGTTGGTATTATTTATCTCGGTCCCGCCGAGCTACAGCGCGAGGCGCGACACGCGGCGCTGTAACTCACCTCTGTGTACACAACAGTCGACACACTCCTACGTTATGAGGTTACACTGTGTGTAACACGAGCTCCGTGTGTGCTGCCGCCGCCCGCGCCACTCGACCTTCGCTCCACTGCGATATGAGATCAAGCGAGTATCCCAGCACACTCAGCTTTCACTGCATGTTACTTGTATCGAGGAACACGACAAGCAGTGCGATGTGGATAATAGAGTTAATGTTTACAACTACAACAACTACTAATATTATAACTATTTCCACATGACACGATTATGTGAACCGGCCTGAACATTTAACAATTTCTGCCTCCGCCGCACGTCGCTGTCGACATTGTTATAAAAGTTTATCATGAAAATGAAACAACGAGCTTTACCAGGAAACATTTTCAAACTACACACTCCTATCGCGCCGAGTCCCGGGTTCGCTATCGCGTCGCAACACGGTACTCCTCTCGCAATGGACTCGCCGCTTCGATTGCCTCTCACTTTGATTAAGGGTTATTGCAGCTCGTAATCGACGCCGGCTACGATAAATTGTCCGTAGCACCTCGTAGCGCCAGCATTCGGGGCGCTCGTAGCATTGTAGCGCCGAGCACGTAATGTTGCTCGCAAGCGAAGACGTATTGCGGTCAAACAGACAGTAGAGACAATCTTATATCCTTCGTACACAGGACAGCTGCGCCATTCACTGAAGCTTTCTATCCTATCGCAATTTGCCAAATTCGATATTTAATTACGATTTGTTTTTGATTCCACGTTGATTTGATAGACTGTTAGATCTGCCAGGCAGTTAGCAGATAGAAGTGTTTTTTATACAGTTTGAATATAAACTCCTTTATGGGTCAAGAAGATGTCGCAGAATGAGTAGTATCATAGGAGTCATCACCGAGTAGGAAATCGAACAGTAGAGTTATTCTGCAATGATGTTTTCGTAACTCGTTTTGAACTCAATCACAATCGAGTTACATTAACTATAACGTAAAATATCAATATCGATTAGAACAGAAAACTGTCATTTCCACAATAGGTACTCGTTAGAGACACAATTTGTGTCGCTACGACTACGTACTGAATGAGAATGTGATCAAACAACTATAGTCAGGTGAGGACGTGTACGACTATGCGGCGATCAACTTCGAGGTTAGCTTGTAGCACCATCACTTGATCTGCAGAAACGCGGGATGCAACTGTTTCGTGTAAAGTATATAACTGTTGCCTATAACTAATTATATTTGATTCTAAAATACATTTAGAAGTAATCCACACCCCACATAATGATTCTCTCACAGTACACACTGACGGACAGTGACGCTCGGACCTCTGACCGAGCCAAACGGTTTTGTGTAATACGCACAGAACGAGTAGAGACACACATTACGCTAGTTTAGCAACAGTAAGGATGAGATATAACAGTGTCGCGACGTCGTGTAGCTGGCGTGTGTGTGTGTGTGTGCGCGTATCACCGAATTATACGGAATGGCCACTTTGGAGCAATGGGGTTTGTTTTAAAAAGCCCATTCATTGAAATAAACTGCGTGCGATAGCGCGCGGAGACGTATTGCGTCTTTAATCTGTTTCGAGCCGCCATTACGCGGAGACTGCGCGGCGTCGGTGCCGGCGGGCGGACATCAGTTACTGGTAGACGTTTAGTGGATTTAGTTACTGTTTCACTTCAATATTTAAAAGAGTTACCACAGCCTGTGAGCTCCCACGATACCACTTCAAATCAAATTATTGTGTATCGTGATTTCGTTTACACATACATTTTGTCATCGTATCATGTAGGCGTTAGGTGTTATACAACGTCAACAATAAAATATGATCTAGATGCAGACATGTTCTACAAAATGCGCTGCCCTGGTATAAAGTATTGCTAATTCCCCACCAATCTCGTGGGATTCCAACCCTTCCATTTCCAACAAAACAAGAAAATATTTCAAATTGAAATAGAGAAATGCATAGGAACAAAAATGTTCATGGTAGAGCCGTGGTCATATAGCTTTCAAACTTTATTTTTTATTTTGAAGTCGGTTAAAAATGTAGAATGAATGAATGTAGGATTCAAAACCCAGAGGCAAAAATTCGTGTACCGTTTTGTTTTCCTTAAAATAATATTACTCTAAAAACTTAAATTAATATAATAAAAACCGTTGCACAATTCCCGTCCGTCAGAAAACAGACATACTGCACGAGGGGCACATTTCTATCGTAAGGGATTTTATAGAGACGAGATAAATATAACCTACACTACTAGACTACCTAGACTACAATTTGCCAGTTTGCATAATATTTTCTTGCTTCTCTTTGTATTTTCAGTATTTCTTGCATTTGCTACAGACTCTATTTTCGAAGCTACGATTGGAAGCAATCCCGCGGGGTCGCCGACGCGCCGCTGCGCCGCGGCAGTGCGCACAGCCGGTGAGAGGCGACGTTTGAAGCATTGCTTCGCTTTGCAATAAACGAAGACACAGTCGTTAATTTGTCATTTTTACGGCCCACTGAGCTCTCGCTCTCTCTTTGAGGGAAAGGGCATATAGGAAAGTTATGAAATTATTCTTTACAATAATCTACTTCATAATCTCATGGGCGGGGGCGCGGTCGCTGCAGCGGTGTCAGGACACCAGCACGAAGAGTCGAGCGAGCGGCGCCTTTAGCCGCGGTCACGTCAAGGTCACTCATACACCTGCCCGGCACGCAGAAGATGAACTCACTAACCCTTCAGTTTGTCAATGTGTATAGAGAGGAAAATTCCTTTCAATTTCCTCTAGCTGCCTTCGATTCTCGCCGGGCGCCGGGCGGTGATTGTGTTTGCCGGCGCGCAGCTGCAGCTGTTGTTTCCGCTGCTCCCTGCATGCAATCAGCCGACAGCTCGCGATTACTTCGATCACGTCTTCGTTGCTGGTTTTATTAGACCAATAGCTGAACGAAACAGAAATTTTGACTGATCGATCACCGGCACCGTCGGTCGGTCTGGCTGTAGCTACTGGACGACTGCGATAGGTATGTGCGGAATTGTTGGATACGAATCTCAAGTACGTTGTGAACGACGAATGTAGATTTTTAAAAATATAACTTAAAATTTGCTTTATATGGGATGTTTTATTACATAAGATTTGACTTCTAAAGAGAAAAATATTGCATCCCATTACGCAAAATCCATACTATGTCGAGATATATTTTAATGTCACAAAGAAAGCAGAGTAATATGTGCATTACGGCATATTATCTATTAACACGGCGGCGTGTAAAATACGACGAGCCGATAAATCTATTTTATGTCCCGCTATAAAATATTATATCGATACTTCGGTGCGAGGCTGGAGACGCCGCCAACAGCACGCGCAGCGAGCGGCGCGCGGCGTATCGTCTGCTGCACTGTGCTAAACTCTCATCTCTGTTCATCATTTATTGTTAGCGAATAATGTTGCTTATTAATTTATTTCCATTAGGTTTAGTTAATTCATAAGTTTATTTAAAGGTACGAGGTTTCAAATAGTTATAATACTCAAAATTCCGCGCGTGTTCCAGATGGCCAGTCGTGAGCCCCTGCGATGGCGCACAGTGCCCCCCCCCCTCGCTGCCCCCTACAGGAGCGGCTCTAGCGGCCTACGAGTGAGAATTTGCCTCTAAATAGCGCTGTAACTAACCGCGCTGTGCCGTGCATAATATTGCGTTGGCTTCGTTCGGATGCTATTCACAAACAGGAATACCTTCGGAATTACTTCAGTTTTGGACTGACTCGCTGCGGCGGCACGCGCGATCAACCAACCGAAACAATTGCTGACATTGATACACAACACACTCGCAGTCAGGCGCGAGGCGACACGTGTCCTAAACTATCCACGGTTATGTACTATCACATATAGATACTTTTGAAAATAGAAACGATTTCTTTGTATAAGTACTGTCACAACGACAAGAAGCTTACGAGTCCAAGCGAGTACTCGTAAGTAGACAACTTCAAAATATTGTCTTTAACCGAACATAATGAGCGCGAGCGTACCTTCAATTGGGAACTCCGTTGTCTTTGGGCGAAGTTTTCATTGTAAAGGAAAATATCCTCCGCCCGGGAAGTTTTCCGAGCACCTTGCCGGCGCCCCTCCGCCCCGCCCGCCGCCCGCCGACGCCCGCACGGCCAGTGCAACTGCAGGGATAGTACAAGAGAGATCCTCATGAATATCAGTAACTTAGAGCGAAATACAATAATTTGGTCAATTTAATAGAACATAATTATTACAGTTGTCCTAATAAGTTCCTAAGCCTAAGGTTGCCTGGAAGAGATCGCTACTAAGCGATAAGGCCGCCTTTTGTATTGTACTTTTTCTGATGTTTCTATTTTGCTTGTTTTCTTTTATTTTTTGTGGTGTACAAATAAAGAGTATTAAAATAAAAAAATAAAAAAATTATATTCACGTATATTCTACTTGAAAATTTCATTTTCGGGATAGAAAATAACAATTTCAATAGGTTCTAGTTAAAAATAGTAGTGCGAAGATATAACACGACAACAGGGATGATGACAGTTTTTTAAATTGTTTATAAATTAAGAGTATGCTAATAGTAAAGCAATTTTGTAAAAGTAACAGGGTATCTGCGATCATTACTTTTGGAGCTACAGGGATTTAAAGAGTCAGATTTGCGGCGCTGCCGCGGATCCCTGAAAAACGCCCCATACAAAATGGTACGCACTTATGACGTCGTAGGTAATTAATGATCGTTAGATTTGTATATGCGTTTAAACAAAATTACTAATATCTTTTTTATTTCTGCGTTTATGTTTATAGTTCATATAAATATGTCACATTTAATGTAAGGAACCTAAAACTGTATGAATTTTCATCTAATTACGATAAAATATTTTTAATAGATTTTGAACTTTTATGATCTTATTTATTTTGCAAATATCCAGTCAATCTTTGCTTTTTATGTATTAATTAGTTAACTTTGACCTTATTTACCCGAATGTATCATTAAAATCAATATATTCAAACCTAGTCATCATCCCCAGTTTTGATTTCTACACTAGCGGCCCACACAGACGACCAGACCCACCAGAACTGTCGCCTGCTGGTACAGTATCGTCATGATCATGCAGTTAATTTTAACGGCGGACTGCAGCGTTAGGTCTCACTCCCTTCAGGAAAGGGTACCTGCAGCTAACACAGCTCGGTACTTCAATGCGGGGTAAGACTGTAATGCAATGACTCGAACAATTACTATCAACTGTTCACGATTTGATGAGCGTGGTGTGTCAAGTTCCTATATCCTGGCTGAGAAATGCCTTTGCCCCTCCAGTGAGCACGATCACGAGGCTGATCATGAGCTCAGTTCATCATCAGTTTTTCTGCTATTCGCCGCGGCGGAGACAAATTATTCAACAAAAAAGTATGTCCGATGATTTAGTTATGAACGATGTGTTAGCCGGACTTTGTTAATTTAAAATTAAAATATATTAGAATATGTTTAATTCTTAAACTATTCATTTAGAGGCTGACACGCTGATAATAAGTGTGTAAGTATAAATCTCTCTCTCTCTCTCTCAGACTATACGCGGCCACAATTTCGGAACACTTTTTAATCAATCTGGAGCAGTAAAGTTGTTTTCGTGTTCTTTATTTGACTTTCAAAGGGGTTCCTTTTTTCATTCAAAGCGGATGTTTTTTGGTTGCAGTTTCATATCTCCGCCTGCAGCTAATTACTGACTGACTGAGTTTGTAGCGAGCTTCTACACTTGGCGGTGTTGGAACTATACCTAACTAGCTTCAGTCCTTACTGTTTTACGAGTACACGACTAAAGAGTTTCTTATTTCCAACTAGCGAACGGTTGGGACTTCGTTTGCCCTTAGACCAGGCTCAGTGCTGAGCGAATCAGGCTCTGTCGCAAAATCCGTTTTAGTGGATGTCTAACAACTATTACCTCCCTGCCAATTTCAACTTTGTACGTCCAGCGGTTTTCGATATTTCGTGACCTTTCGCTTTCATTTATATTTTGGTAACATGGAAATTAACAACAGTTAAACAAGCAGTAATGTAAGTTGTTAACTATATTATCATATTATCTATAACATAAATAACAAACAGGCCGAGCGCCGAGTGCTCAGTGCTGAGCATCAAGCGCTGAGCACTGCTAACAACTCTGCGCTAAACTCCGTCGCTGAGTTATAGTCAGCGGCCGCTAAACAACACCGCCTTTGCCAAATTTCGGATATTATTCTGAAAATTTGAGTATTTATAGCCTACACTCTCAGGTGCAAACTACATCTAGGAGCGTTGAGGTTGTGTGGAGCACGTAGCGGGAAAAACCTGACTTAAACTGTTGGGCTGTAGTTCTGGTTCAATTTTGGATTTTATATTTTTTGAATTGGCTCAAGTCTGGCATAGACGTGGCTATCATTACAAACGATTTAGCGTTCAAGTACGAAGCTGTATCTAAGCTATCAGAATAGAGATCATGCATTTAGTCTATTTTCGGGTAAATTGATTCACAGGTGTTAGTACAAACAAACAATATTTCACTTCGGTAACATCAGTCAGTAACAATTAGTGAAAGGTGTTTTACTGTATTCTGAGGTTAAAGGTTAATTGTTCTTCTTTCTTAAAAAAAATATTTTTATTAAAAAATAAATTCACGCTTTTTAATATTATTTTAAAAATTCTAACTATTTGGATATTTTATGTTAATTACATTATTTATGTCATTGTACCTATGCATATGTATTATGTACCTGTGCATATGTATTATGTACCTGTGCATATGTATTATGTACCTGTGCATATGTATTATGTACCTGTGCATATGTATTATGTACCTGTGCATATGTATTATGTACCTATGCATATGTATTATATACCAATGCATATGTAATATGTATTATGTACCTGTGCATATGTATAATGTACCTATGCATATGTATTATATACCTATGCATATGTATTATGTACCTGTGCATATGTATTATATACCAATGCATATGTAATATGTATTATGTACCTGTGCATATGTATAATGTACCTATGCATATGTATTATATACCTATGCATATGTATTATGTACCTATGCATATGTATTATGTACCTAAGGGAAGTCACTGGCCCTTAAGACACGGACTTACCTAGTGTAAGGGTCAGGACGTCATTGTAATTTGTGTAATGAGTTTTTTCAAATAAAGAATTTTATTCTTATTCTTTTAAAAGTTGTAAATTCCTGAGACAAAAGGCTCCACTCTTCCATTATCAAAATGTATAAAATTAATCAAAGTGGGTAGGTATACCTTATTAAAACCAAAACCAAAACAACATTTTGCGAGTGTATGTGTATGTCCGTGTGTGTGCGTGTGTGTGCGGTATCTTGTACTCGTGTTAAGTAATCCGCTTGGGTGTACATATACATGTGCGAATACAAGGTACAAGAGTAGTCAACCTGTACCCACTTGCTGTTGCCATGCCCGCTAGCTGCGTCAGGTGAGATGTTCATTTGAACATCGTCACCTAGGCCATCGCATGAGTACACTCGGTACTACCCGTATGTTACGATTAATACATATTATATTCAATAACATTGCTCATTTAAAATATAAAAGATTTCTAATATTGATATGGTCACTATAAGATGTTGTTAGGTTAGCTAATTACGTAATAACTTGAAACAGAAGATAATTACGGACAGAATAAAGTTATCGACTTGGTGTTACATATCCATGTAACTCACAACTTTTTATGGTAGAATAACTGATTGTGGAAATTACTACATTTTTTTCGATTTTTGTCTGTCTGTCTGTCCGTGTTTTTTTGTTATTCGGGCATCACGTTTAAACTACTGAATTAATTCAAATGAAACTTGGCACGGTTTAAGACCATAATACGGAGCAGGTTAAAGGATACTTTTTTTTGCGAAAATAAAATAATAAGAAAAATACGAAATATAATAGGACTAGCGGACGCCCGCGACTTCGTCCGCGTAAAATTCGATGTCAACTTTACTACTACCCCTACCCTTCCCTACCCCTATCCTACCCTACCCCTATCCTACCACTACCCCAACCCTACCTCACCCAACCCCTACCTCTACCCTACCCCTACCCTACCCCCACCCTACTCCTACCCTACCCCTACCTTACCTACACCTTATCCCTATCCTACCCCTACCCTCCCCGTACCCTATCCTTTTCCTACTCCTATCCCACCCGTACCCCTATCTCACGCCTATCCTACCCCTACCCTACCACTTCCCTATCCTACCCGTACCTCTACCCTACCCCTACCCTACCTCTACCTATACCCCTACCCTACCCCTACCTACCCCGGCCCTACCCCTACCCTACCCCTACACTACCCCTACGCTTCCCTACCCTTACCCTACCATACTCTATAACTTTTCTATCTTACTCCTAGGCTTAGCAAAATCGGTCCAGCCCTTCGAGAGACGGCGATAACCAAGGGAAATAGAGACTTCTATGCTAATAATATAAAGAGATAAATTTTGTGTGGTTGTAGGAGGTAATTTCTGGATCTACTGGACCAATTTGGAAAATTGTTTTACCAATAGAAAGCTACGTTATTTGCGAGTGTTTGAAATGTTTTTGAAATCGGACCGGTAGTTCCGATGATTACCCCATTTAAAGAATGTTACAAACTAACAAACTTTACCTCTTTATAATATTAGTATAGATTCAAAAAATTTTAAAATTCAAACTCTAAAGTGGTGAAATAGGGCTAGAAAGTTTACATAGATTTCCACGCGGACAAAGTCGCGGGCGTCCGCTAGTTTGAAATGAACCGTGTCTATATTATAATGCCTGCTTGGGGACTCAAAATTTACGCTTCTGATTTCATACACAACGTAGTTACAGGGACTCGAAAATGGCTTGAATTACTTCTAGAAAAGTCGTACTATACTTTTCTAGCCGTATGTAGGGGATAGTTTCTGGACCACTAAACCTACTACTGATTCAATTTTGATAATTCTTTATTACTAGCCTCGCTATTTGCGCCTCGTATACACACGGAAACGCAAACTACGGGTAAACTGTGAGGCGTCGGCTGGTGATGAATATATCACCCCTATTTTCTCAATCTTTTTTTGACGACCTCCAGGGCGCAGTGGTATGTGCGGTGGATTTACAAGGTGGAGGTCCTGGGTTCGATCTCCGGCTGGACCGATTGAGGTTTTCTTAATTGGTCTAGGTCTGGCTGGTGGGAGGCTTCGGCCGTGGCTAGTTACCACCCTACCTACAAAGACGTACCGCCAAGCAATTTAGCGTTCCAGTAAGATGTTGTGTAGAAACCGAAAGGGGTGTAGATTGTCATCCCACTCCTAACATCTTAGATTTAATCATCACTTACCATCAGGTGAGATTGCACTCAAGGGCTAACTTGTAGGTAAAGAATAAAAAAAAAACACGTCGAATGAACACCTACTTGTTGTTTTTCGTCGGTTGAAAAGCAACTTAACGTACCGGTAACAGCAGCGCCGGACCGAGGTAAATTTTAGAATGGAGCGAGATCCAATTATGGCGCCTTTCGCGCACGTAAATTCATCACATAAATTTCTTTTCGATCTTGTCTTTACCATTTCGGCGCCCCCTAGGATTTGGCGCCTGGAGCGACCGCTCCTTTCGCCGTATGGACGGTCCGGCCCTGGGTAACAGTCAACTCCAAGTTTGTGATTCGCCTGATAACTCAATATCAGCCGCAGCCACGTGTCGTGTCGTACTGCACACACTGCACACACTGCACACACTGCACACACTGCACACACTGCACACACTGCGCACACTGCAGTGTGCGAGCCGCGCGGTGACGTCAGCACACCCGCGTCGCTGTCAGCTCGTTCGTTACAGAAACAAACCAGAGGCCGCCTCCCTCGGCCGCACCGAATCTATTTCATCGTATCCATTTGTCAATTGGAGATGTAACTGTGAGCAATAGATTCTCCTTAGGGAGCCGTTACTTCGATCAGATCTTGCACACGCTTAGTGACCCGCTACCGATCGCATGGTTGCTTTCCGTGACCGAGTAAATTTCATCACTCCTCGGTATACATCGCCGAGTCCGTCCCACTCTCCTCGCGAAGCTCGAGTGCGTAGCGCGTAATGAATACAAAATAGTCGGCCGGTACCGATGTGAAGCAGGGATTCAGATGTAAGTAGTGTCTTCCAGGCTCCGCCGAGAGCGCGCCGCCGCCGCTGTATTTGCAAGTGACAGACATACATACATAAATCAGCGCCGGCCGAGGAGCAGCGTATACATATTCATTCTCAGCTTCCGCATTAATCCACGATCCGTTCAGTCGGCCTCGTGGAACTGATAGCTGCTCAGATGTACGCTGTACTGTTCGCTGGAGCGCGGCTCAGAAACGACCTGACAGTTGACAGTTGACACTCCATGCTCATACACCACAGGTGCACAAAATTAACGCTTCCCCGTATCGCTTAACTTTTTTATCGAAAATTTCTTGGCCCTACCGCAGTGGGAAATGGACCACCAGCTTTGTAACGCTTATCACATAACCTTCGATGTTGATGACGACCGCGTGGCGCAGTGGGTAGTGACCCTGCTTTCTGCTTCCACGGCCGTGGGTTCGATTCCCACAACTGGAAAATAATGTGTGATGAGCATGAGTGTTTTCCAGTGTCTGTGTGTATTTATACATTATATAAGTATTTATATGTAGTATATAAATGTATATGAATATTATAATATCAACTATCTTAGCACCCATAACACAAGCTACTCTGTATGCTTACTTTGGGGCTAGATAGTGATGTGTATTGTTTAAGTATATTTATTTATTTATTTATGTGTGTGTTGTTTTATTAAATTTCGTGCAACTAATATAGTAAATGGGTTTATCGATATTCATCGATTTGTAAAAAAGTTTTACTGGTGAAACGCAGTACAGTCAAGTTCCGCCATTAGTGCAAGTAAAAGAATCCGTTGCGAGTAGCGAGACCAGCCCCGCCCCCGCCCCCCGCAACTCTCGAGCGAGCAACTTAGCTCATTATGAGCTTCGACGCCAGCCTCCACCGACTGTTAGTTATGACTCCGCGAGAGGAAACCACCGCTTAGCTAATACCACTACTTGTACATGTCGGCGTTGGTGTAAATATTCACTGCACTATAATTACGCCTACGTGTGAAGGTACGTACGTAGGAAGTATCACGGCTGGTGGGAGGCTTCGGCCGTGGTTAGTTACCACCCTACCTATAATGTCAGACAAAAAGATACATAACAAAGAATTAACGTATTTTACCCCTTTCTATTTTAATTTTCGAGACATGAACTTCAGAAACAACAACAGATTGCAGTCTGTTCCGTACTGGAACACAATAAAAATAAAGTATCATATATAACCAACCTTGAGGAAGTTTCAAAAAGATTCAGGTCAGTGTCTGCAGCAAGGTCTTTTACGGAACACAGTCCTTATATTATGCAAACTTAACTCCTCACAGCATCTGGTCTATCAGTACACTACGCAAGCTCTCACTTCGAAAATCTGATCGCCGCGGACACTGTGGACGGGTAGTAAAAACGTATTAAATACGATGCGTCCGATACTTACGACGCGGATATGTGGACGCCGACGTTACAACTTAACTTACCAGAATGCAAATGGTTGACGGTGTACTCTCTTCGGATCATGCAACCTTACTTCTGTCGAGACAGTGGAATGGGTAGGTAGGTATTTAATCTATTTACTACAACGTAAGTACGTATTAAAGTATTATCTATTATTTAATAATAAAAGAAAATATCGTAGCTACATATTTATATTACAAAACCCGGGACGAAGGACATAAGTAGATAAGCGATAATAATCTGACCTATTCACGAGGAGGGTATTGTGTAAGTTATTGCAGACACAAATACACACGAGGGGACTCGCGTGCATAAACAATAGAGCAGCACGGAGCACGGAGCACGGAGCACGGAGCACGGAGCACGGAGCACGGAGCATGGGGAATTTAATAAATAATAATTTCTGATCTATTCGAACTGATTAGCAATTTACAATGAAGCCTTCACAAAAACGAGTAGCAAACATGAACGTGGATACTTGTACATTTTTGTAAAAGGCGTACGTAGATATATGACTTAAATAAATTCATCGATATTTAATATTATTAATAACGTACACATCACACATCACACATTACAAATTTACAAATTACAAATTATAATACCTAGTCATTAACGTGCGGTAGCAAAATATATAAAGATAAAGAATACCGATCCATTTGATGCTACGCGTCCGATACTTCAGATGCGGATGTATGGACCCCCACAATTAGTCGGAAAGAGTGTGTTGAGAGTGGGCACATTAATAGTCCAGCAGGCGGGAATCGAACCCATGACCTCTCGGCGTGAGTCCGTTCCCTTTACCGCGAACTGCTGAGATATCGGCGCGATATACTCGTACAGACAGTGTATCGTATCCGCAGTGAGCGCGCACTGAGATGTCGGCGCGATATACTCGTACAGACAGTGTATCGTATCCGCAGTGAGCGCGCACTGAGATGTCGGCGCGATATACTCGTACAGACAGTGTATCGTATCCGCAGTGAGCGCGCACTGAGATGTCGGCGCGATATACTCGTACAGACAGTGTATCGTATCCGCAGTGAGCGCGCACTGAGATGTCGGCGCGATATACTCGTACAGACAGTGTATCGTATCCGCAGTGAGCGCGCACTGAGATGTCGGCGCGATATACTCGTACAGACAGTGTATCGTATCCGCAGTGAGCGCGCACTGAGATGTCGGCGCGATATACTCGTACAGACAGTGTATCGTATCCGCAGTGAGCGCGCACTGAGATGTCGGCGCGATATACTCGTACAGACAGTGTATCGTATCCGCAGTGAGCGCGCACTGAGATGTCGGCGCGATATACTCGTACAGACAGTGTATCGTATCCGCAGTGAGCGCGCACTGAGATGTCGGCGCGATATACTCGTACAGACAGTGTATCGTATCCGCAGTGAGCGCGCACTGAGATGTCGGCGCGATATACTCGTACAGACAGTGTATCGTATCCGCAGTGAGCGCGCACTGAGATGTCGGCGCGATATACTCGTACAGACAGTGTATCGTATCCGCAGTGAGCGTGCACTCATTATTTCACACAATTATGACTTATTGGACGGCTTGCTCTGCTAGCTCTATTGATCATTATAAACAGGGCCGGACCGTCCATACGGCGAACGGAGCGGTCGCTCCAGGCGCCAAATCCTAGGGGGCGCCGAAATGGTAAAGACAAGATCGAAAAGAAATTTATTTCTTTTCGATCGTCTATATTTAAAGCGAAGAGATAAACGCGACGTGCGCGAATTTACTTCTAATAGAGGCGTCTTTCTTTACCTATGGTGCAGGGAGTGCGTTGATTTTAACCCGGGTATATACAGGAAATAGAGGGCGCTAGGGTGATGATTGCACCCGGGCGCTACGTGAGCTAGAGAGTCTTTACCTATAGTGCAGGGGGTGCGTTACACCCGGATGTCGCGATCTCAGGGGCGCCCAAACGCCACTCGCCGCGCGGGTTCTATAGGTACTAGGGGGCGCTAGGGTGATGATTGCACCCGGGCACTACGTGATCGAGAGACGGTATTGTGCCTGATTTTCAATTGGTCTAAGTATGGTCAAAATCTATGGCTCTTCCATAAGTTTGTAGCCTAAGTAAACCAGGAAACTACAAAGCTATAATTTTTTAGTTAATTTATTTTTTTACTTTATTTAGAGCTCAATACACTTATTTTGTTGGCCTGGAAACTTTTCTATACCAGCTATTTTTTTTCTTTAAACTCGTAGGAAATGCATAGACCACTTTCATAAAAATTTAGAACTCGATAAATGCTTTTTCTAGCTTCGGAAATAGATAAAAGTCTGATGGAGACGAGACTTGATCATATGAATGTGGTGGTAAGGTAAGAATCCTAAATTATACTGATGAATTTCTGCTATGCTTTTAACAAACGTTTCACACGTTTGTTAAAAGCATAGCAGAAACTCGCAAATTATCCTGATGAAACAAAACTTTTCTTCTCAATGACCATGGCCATTTTTCTTTAATTTGTCCTCTGAAACATCGCAGCAGATTTCACTATTAAGCAGAGTTTATATTTACGCCTTTTCTTAGTAATCCACCGTAATTACATCCCGTAATTACATCTCAAAAAACTAAGGCCACTACTTTTCCAACACGCAAAACCGCTTCTGCCTTTTTGGAACATTGGATCCTGGTCTTGTCCACTTTTTAGACTGTACTTTTGTTTCTGGAGTAAAGTAATATACTCAGGTTTTAACCATGGTCACAAAACATACAAAAAAGTATCTGCCTCAAACAACTCCAAGCAGTTGCGAAAATTCGTCAGTCGATCGCGTATTTGTTCAACTCAAAGAAGCCAAGGCGATTATGTGATGTTTGCCAATTGCTGTTGAGATGCCAATAGTGTCAGCTATCTTCCTAAAAGTCAATCTATCTATCTATCTATCTATCTATTACTATAATAAAAGAGTAGAAATCGAGTGTCCGTACTTTTCCCAAATTTAACTAAAATCAAGTTAGGGCAATTAGAAATGAGCAATTGAATACGAAAACATTTTTTTTCATTTTCTTGTCTGTCTGTCTGTCTGCCTGTCTTCTGTCTGTCCTTCTGTCTGTATGTTCGCGCTATTCTCTGGTTCTACTGAACGGATTTTGATGCGGTTTTCACCAATAGATTAAGCAACATATAGGCTTTGTTTCATTAAGATCGGATCCTTCGGCCGGGGGTTTGTAATAGGGCTTCTGTCTGTGACTATGGCTGGGCATTTTACCCAAGCGCAAAAAAACAACCAACCTTAAAATCATAAAAAAAGTTTCCATTAAATTAAAAGCGAAACATAATATCGTATGTGGTACCTTCTGATCAGTTTGAAGGCGGTACCAAGTTAGTGCTGTGTTAATTAAAGCCGTATCTGAAAGAAGTATCTGAAAATCCAGTTAAAATCTTTATGATTTAAACGGCTTGAATCGAATTGAAATCGAACGGTCGAATTGAGAAACCTCCTCTTTTTTTTGAAGTCGGTTAAAAATGTATGACATTCCGATATAAATTAGGCTACGAACTTTTCAAACGTCCCTAGTATATAATGTTAGAAGCAAACAGGAAAGGCACCATAATTGGATCTCGCTCCATTCTAAAATTTACCTCGGTCCGGCGCTGATTATAAATTATATTATTACACTTATCCAAACAAAAACTCTTAGCAAAAAACGTGCATTAGATATTTATAATTATAGTAGGTATAGATGACCCTTTAACTTTCACAAAAATAAAATATAATAGGTTTGTACAAAATTTCATAGCCCGAGCTAAGACTCGAACCCAGTACACGAGCCCACGACGGCTAACAACTGAATCGAAGCGGCGGCAGCTCGTAATGAGCCTCTCGCTGGATCTCCACGAGTAATGCAATAGAGTCGGCGGCGCTGCTGCGACGACGTTGCAATTTTCCAAATGTGAAAATGTTGTAGGATCCTAAAATTTGTGAGAAAGCGTTCAGTATTTTCAGTATTTTCTCGAAGGCTAAAAGACACTTACATGCTCTCTGGGTACATGAAAGATTTACGAAATACAACTTCATGATAGACGTAAGAATTTCCTACGAAAGTTTCTGCGTCGACGCCGTTTTGGTCTCTCGTCGACCGCGTTAGGGGTCACAATCGCTCGGCTCTGCGGGAGGAAAGAATAAATAAGCCGTAGACGCGCGAAGGCACTTAAACGCCATTCAAGAGCTAAATTATTAGATGCGACGTGTCCTCCCCCCACTCCTGCCACACGACTTTAGCTCTCTGTATCTGTATGTGAGGCAAGATTTTCATTTCAGCTCTACACTAAACTAACCAAATGCACTTGACGACAAAACAGATAACCAGCAGATTAAACTGGATGAATAAAATATAATGTTTTGATAATGAATTTGGAATACAAGCATCATAATATATTTAGACTAAGACTAAATAGTTCTTACTACTCAGTCTGTTTGACATGCTGATACGGTACGTTTACATGCAACTCGGCTAACAGCTCGACGAACAGGCGAGCAGCTCGGCATGAAGTCCGACGCAGTCAGAGTGGTTCCGCGGTTATGCTGGCAATCCACTATCCAATAAGCTCTCATGGCTGCAGCGATACGCATTGCGCATGTTACATGTTATGCACATACTGACCAACAAATGATCAGTTTATCGGAGGCATGTGGGCTTATCGGATGGTGGGTGACTAGCATTAGAGAACAATGGTATGCGCGCGCTCGTGTTTGTACCTACTTCTTGAATGTCGCGTTAAACGCAAGGCGTGCGCGACTGACTTGCCGTGTGTCGTACAGCGTGCGCGACTGACTTGCCATGTGCCGTACAGCGTGCGTGACTGACTTGCCGTGTGTCGTACAGCGTGCGCGACTGACTTGCCATGTGCCGTACAGCGTGCGCGACTGACTTGCCGTGTGTCGTACAGCGTGCGCGACTGACTTGCCGTGTGTCGTACAGCGTACGCGACTGACTTGCCATGTGCCGTACAGCGTGCGCGACTGACTTGCCGTGTGTCGTACAGCGTACGCGACTGACTTGCCATGTGCCGTACAGCGTGCGCGACTGACTTGCCGTGTGTCGTACAGCGTGCGCGACTGTACTTAAATCTAAATCCGTTTCATTTTTGAGTTTTGTCAGCTGAAAAATGTATTTTTCATTTGAATAATTCGCATGGCTCTTTTAAAAGTGTGAATGAATATTGAAGTAAAGAATACATACATGTGCAAGTTGTAAAGCGACCTACTTCGAGCGGTGGAAGCGACTCGCAGGAGTTGGCAGCGAGATGTGGCGAGCGTGTTTTAAGCTAACGAAGACAAACCAAACTTGTGGTTTGTCAAAGTAAAAACTATCGCTCGCACAAGTTCTGCCTTTGTGTGCGCCGCGACCACTCTCATCACGACGCGACGAACTTCGCGCGCGACCTGCATCTGCGCCCGCTGCAGACGCCTCACGTGCCTGCCTACGTCGTACGCGAGCCACTGCTGTGGGTCTCAACAAAGAGCTCCTGGGTTCGATTCCCAGCACGAGTCAGTTTCGTTACCACCCTTCCGGCAAAACACGAACCGCCAACATTTTTTTATAAGCTATATATTGTCACAGAAAACATATGTGCGCGTGTGTGTATCACTTTTTTAAAACTGTAACTCTAAAAATGAAGGACTTTCCATACAAACTTTCATTCTTATATTATTTTCGCAATAAAAAGTATCCTATAACCTTATTATCCGTATTATGGTCTTAAACCGTGCCAAGTTTCATTTGAAATCATTTAGCTTGATGTCCGAATAACAAAAAAACACGGACAGACAGACAAAAAATCGAAAAAAAGCTTCAGTATCGATTATATAATGCTCCCCAACAAAAATTTTCAAAATATCTTCAATTTACAGAAAGTACAAAATGCACAGAATTCGTAATAAAAGTATAGATTCTAGATGGCGCTGGCGTTCGTTATCCCACGGTAACGTTTGGTATTACAAATGGTATAAGTAAAATCTCAAATCTATACTAATATTATAAAGCTAAAGAGTTTGTTTGTCTGAACGCGCTAATCTCAGGAACTACTGGACCGATTTAAAAAAATCTTTCAGTCTTAGATAGCCCATTTACCGAGGAAGGCTACATATTATCCCAGAATTTCTACGGGAACGGGAACCACGCGGGTGAAACCGCGCGGCGTCTGCTAGTTGCTAATAAATGTATAGAATTCGACCAGTTTTATTATAAGTATATATATAGATAGATAAGCGCGAAAGTAACTTTACACAAGGCACCTTTTGTCGCGGTCCAAGAGTCCATGATATCCGCGAGACTTACGAATTCAACGCACAAAACTATATTTCACGTAGACAAAGTCGCGGAATTAAACAATTATATTAAATAATCGTTTTAAATAAAAGCAAAGTACTTATTTTTAAATTAAAACACTTATATTGCAATTAATCAATTTACTTTTTTCTTATTATTAATCAAAAGTACCTACTGCATAAGGAACAATTACAAATACTTAAACTGCGGAAAAATCCAAGATTAAAGTCGCAGTTTGTCGCGACCTCTCACCGCCCCGGCCCCTCCCCCTGCGGGCTGCAGTCTCAATTAGTTCCTGCCAGTATAATAAGAGTAGTCGGCGACGGACGAGACGAGGGCCTGACCTTCGGCAATGCGCCGGCGCCGGCGACTGGTTCGTCGAACATCGCTCGCCGTGCCGAGGTCATCCTTATTATGTACATAATAATGATAAGTCACTCGCTCAGGTAATACAATTACTAATTACATAACAATAATTATGTTCACATATCCGATCGAGAAGAGGGAACATAACTTACCGGACAGGTATACGTACAAAGCGTCAGATGTCGCCGGAACTACGTTGCTAGAACGTTGTCGTCTACTTGTTGACTGTAATTTGTTTTACTATCTCTTGATATTATTTACTGTATCTTTTTCAGATTTTTTATATTATTATTTAGTACTTTTGCATCTTTTATCAAATTATAAATATCTTAAACAGTTTTTGAGATATAAGTAAAAAACCAAACCCCTTTTTTATTTTAGATAATTGTTTATAACTTTCATTATTTTTGCGAGCGGCCTTTCAATTTTTCAAAAACTATCTACATGCGATTCCGAACCGAATGACATCTCAACTATTGTTATAGAAGAAGGAGAAATAATTTTGACCTAAAATGCACTCGTTGATCAGTAACATCTGACGCCCTGAACCTATTTCTCTTAAAATAAGTTCGAATTGGGAATCTAATTAGTAAAATCCAAAATTATTTTCAAATATCGCCTAACTCTAAGACATATACGTATCTTAGGATACTATAATAATATAATTATTAGTAGGTTGTTATCTTCTTAAATTATATCACCCCAATCTTAGACTTGTAACCCATAGACGCGCAACACCAAACAATGTTTCACCCCAAACGTATTCGTAAGCCGCTTCTGTGACTATGTGAGCGTAAGAGCACCGTAGTGCAGCGCAGCGCAGATGCGTCAAGGGCTCCCATTTCGGGGTACATAAAACGACATACGAATCCTGCGACTACGCACTATCTGTGTGGTTTAAGTCTATGACCCCTATGTTATTCCTCGTCTAATAGTTACATATTGCTATATGTTTATTTTGATATCAAATATAACATGACAAAAATTGCCAAAATATAAAATAAAACTAGCGCAAACAAAAAAAAACAAATTATTGACACAAAAACAATTGGTATATTGGTCTCACAGACCGGTATGTACCACATACACCCACATAATTATGGACCTCGCACAATCGCACGGTGTGCACTTCAATTTAGTGAGTAATTACGGCCTCCGTGGCGCAATGGTATGCGCGGTGGATATACAAAACGAAGGTCCTGGGTTCGATCCCCGTCTGGGCAGGTTGAGATTTTCTTAAGATTTAATGGCTGGTGGGTAGGCTTCGGCCGTGGCTAGTTACCACCCTACCGGCAAAGACGTACCGCCAAGCGATTTAGCGTTCCAGTACCATGCCGTGTAGAAACCAAAAGGGGTGTGGACTTTCATCCTCCTCCTAACAAGTTAGACCGCTTCCATCTTAGACTGCATCATCACTTACCATCAGGTGAGATTGTAGTCAAGGCCAAACTTGTAAAGAATTAAAAAAAAAGTAAGCAATAAATTCATCCATTCAGATAGTAAAAATGCAGACGAAACAAGTAAATGAGAAAGAGGAGGAGGAGGAGAGTGAGGAATCGCCTACAAATACGCAGTACGTCGGACGTGTAAGAGTCACGTCGTACAGTGTCGCCTGCGTCCGTCGGCTTCAGGCGAGAGTTTTGCCAGCGACGAGTGCTACACTGCCAGTGTACTCGGCGGCAGAAGTGAACAAGTCTTTACCCGTACAACCTCTGTCATAAAAAGCTCTATACTGCAATTTACTAAAGCTCATAAAACTAACTAGGTACGTGCGTTAAAACATGAATAAAGTTAAGACATGAATCTCTTCTCGTCACAGTCCACTTCTCAGCCGGTGCTCTCCAGTGATGTTATACGAGCAAGTGAGCGGGACAGTCGGCGCCCGGCGGCAGATGTGGGAAGCGACACGAGACGATACGCGGCGCCTCGCATATTCATCGCGCATAATTGCGCTAAGCGATGCGAGCGCGCGCCCGCACCGACGCCGCGCCGCGCGGACCAGTTTACGCTGAGAGCTGTCGACGGCACTCCGCGACACTCCGCGACACTCACCGCTTCGCCCGAGCGACCTCAGTTTACACCTGCTTAACAAGAACGCTTTGTATGAGTACATTCATGATAGAAATATGTATTATGCCTTTGTTTTGCGATAGCTCGTCGTAAACTCAACTGTCAGTCGTATTTGTGAAGCACGACTGGAGGTGAGCTACACGTCGACCGCCGCTCGCCGCTGCTCGCCGCTGCCCGTGTGGCGAACGAACTCTTTCGTTCGCCCACTTTAGGTTAGGCCATCTACATTCACATTCCAGATTCATTTCATATTTAGAATTCCCTCGACCGCGCATGCGTGGATATATTGTTTCGCCCATTCATTACATCTTTACCGTTTCTCCTTTCCACATCACATCATCTATTTGATAGTACTTTTTAACCGACTTCCAAAAAGGAGGAGGTTCTACGTTCGGCTGTATGTATGTTTTTTTTTTTTTTTTTTATGTATGTCCAGCGATAATTCCGTCATTTGTGGACCGATTTTGAAAATTCTTTTTTAACCGAATTCCAAAAAGGAGGAGGTTCTACGTTCGGCTGTATGTATGTTTTTTTTTTATGTATGTCCAGCGATAATTCCGTCATTTGTGGACCGATTTTGAAAATTCTTTTTTTGTTTTGAAGGGTTTGATTCCAGGGTGGTCCCATTTTTTTCATGTCAGGATTTGATGATGGCATCCTGGAGAAATCGAGGGGAACTTTCGAAAATCGTAGGGACGGCTAGCGCGTTTGTTAATGTTTCCATAAGGTATCTTAAACCACTACAATTTTATGAACGCAGCGCACACTATCCACGTCTCAATACCTACGCCTGAAAAGTGAAAGGTGCGCAACCGAGGAGCAGCAGGCCGCTGAAAGGTGCGCAGAATAAGTTGCGCACAAAAAACGTAACGCTGTCATTCGTTCATTGTTTATTGCCCATATTTTTTTCATAACGGGGACACTAAATATAAAATCGATTTTTAAGGAGTAAACTCCAAAAAAAATTTGTTATGCAGTTCGGCTCTTATAAGTGGACTTGTCAACACTTTGAAGTTGTAGAAAATGCGGATGATGACTAGGTTTGAATATATTGATTTTTATGATACATTCGGGTAAATAAGGTCAATGTTAACTAATTTATACATAAAAAGCAAAGATTGCCAAATTATTTGCCAAATAAATAAGATTATAAAAAAAAAAATAGCAATATAAATACATCGACACTAATAGAAACAAACAAGCCCAATAACATATAGTATATAGGTATAGTCGCCTATACAGCATACCCTATGTACGTCTCAATACACTCACAGCTAAATTAGAAAGTTGCGCACTAAAGGTGCGCACCAAAAACGTGACACTTTTTCGTTAGTTCAGTTGGTTTTACCCCTCGGATTTTTCTCATACCGGGCGCCTTATATATAAAAATCGATTCTTAAGGAATAAACTCCAATAAACTCCAATATACATACCAATCAACATCGTCGTCTTCATAAGAATATACTAATATAAAACTTCAATGGCGATATTGGTGACCCCGACGTGATTCAATGGCGATACCCGCGCCCTGCGACGAATGTGAATTGTAATGATTATTTCAGAGCAGATTAGCTTAAACAGACATTTCGAATTTGGTATTCTAACCTCGTGGAAGTGCATTTGACTCGCCGCCACAACGCTTACTGCTCGTTCACTCAAACACTGAGCGAGCTCAGAGTTTCTGCACTTTCCGTATTCTACGCTATACAATGTTGTCCGGTACTATGTTACGAGTGAATCTATTAAAAAAATAAAAAAAGCAATGCTTGTGACACGTAAAGCGCCGCGTTCGGCTATTTAAAACTTTATTTCCGTAAATTTCGCTTATTTAAATAAACAAGGAAGCGGACTTCCTTAAAAATCCTTAACAGGACACACTACACACACACACACACACACACATATACATACAAAAAAAAAAACACACACACACACACAAACTTTATTTATAATAATTCTGGCAACCTCATTCAACAACACTGTTGCCTTCTTTCATACTCGACTTATTTCATATTTTTAATGTGTTAGCTTAGGATTTGTTATTACAATATAACGATACGATTTGTTTCAAAAGCCCATTTTTTTGGTTATTTTATTTTGAAAGATTTTTCTGATCAGCTGTTTAAAAAATATGAGAAAAGAATATTATTATGACGATGGAGTGTTTGCTTTTAGGGTTCCGAACGTACGTAGTACAGAAACGGATCTCTTATAATATCAGTCGCGCACATTTCAAGGTCTGTCTGTTTTCTCCGAATGTACCGGACCAGTCCAGTTGAAATTGGTACACATATCAATCCTTGTGACCCAAATGCCGTGAATAGACGAAATTTGAATATGGTGTCACTTATGGGGGCAAGATGGAAAACACAAAAAAAAAAAAATTCAAATTGCATCAAGTGATACATCAACTGAAAGAGCTTTCTTTTGTAATTTTGAAATACATAGTTTTTAAGAAATTAAGAAAAATAGTCAAAAATTGACCATTCTTTTCTCCGAAAGTACTGAATCTAAAATTTTGAAAAAAATACAAAAGTTAGCTTTCTACTTGAAGAGTTCCGTAAAACTTTAGAACTCTGAATTATTTGAATATGAAGGTCACTTTTGGTTTAATTATTAGCTTTCTATTAATATATATCACCTAAAAAAACTTTGAAATTCTAGAAATTTTTAATGGAAAATTATAAAAAAAATGAAACTGCATCGTATTCGACTCATCAACTCGACTCGACTTATCGACTCGAGTCGACTTATCAAATGAAATAGCTGGTTAAGATGATCTCAAATAATATTTATTAGTAATATTTAAAACTAGCGGACGCCCGCGACTTCGTCCGTGTGAAAGTCGTTGTAAACTTTCAACTACCCCTATCCTACCCTAAACTACCTCTACCCTATCCCTACCCTATTCCAACCCTACCCCTACCCTACAATAACCCTACCATACCCCTACCCTACCCTACCCCTACCGTACCCTACCCTACCCTACCCCTACCCTACTCAATAAGGCTGCACTTCGTTATTTATTCCTCCCACCGCGAGTCGGGTCGAGCGCGGCAACCGTTACACAAAAATAATCCATATAGCATGAATTAGTATTCACGCGCGATGGCTTAGCATATTTCTTGTATAACTTTGGTGTTACTTTACCGATTTTTATGATTTTTTTTTATTGAATAGGTTATAATGTTAACTTTCTTATTAGGGATGAGTGATGAGTGTTATAAACATAAGAGTAGACAAATATAATTAGAAAGCTCCGAACTTCTAAGCTATTGGGAGTTACACGTGTTATTGTGAGTCAACCATAAAAGATAATATATATGCTGTTGTGTTTTTATAGATAATTTTAAGGAGAACATTTCCGTCATACATGATTTCTATGTAGCTTTAATCATTAAGGCTGTACACGCGACGGAAGCTTAAAAAATTGAGTAACTTCTCCCGTTTTCTCAACATTTCTCTTCACTGCTCTGCTCCTATTAATCATAGCGTAATGAAAAGTATACCAAGTTTCTTTAAAATCCGTCCAGTAGTTTTTGTTTCTATAAAGAACATACAGACAGACAGACAGACAAAAATTTTACTGATTGCATTTTTGGCATCAGTATCGATCACTAATCACCCCCTGATAGTTATTTTGGAAATATATTTCATGTACAGAATTGACCTCTCTACAGATTTATTATAAGTATAGATAAACAGTTTCCAAATAACTAAAAAAATCGAAATTTGACATTGGTCGATTCTCTCTTTAACTCCGAAATTATTAAATCTAAAATTTTGGAAAAATACACCGCGGGCACACCGGGCGGTGAGTGGCGCGCATATAAAGTTTTAACATCAATACAGTAGGGAACCAGTGGCGAAGTAGTTGTGAAGGCCGTTTAACGTGTCCCGGACTGTCGCCGCCGGCCGCCGGACGCTGCACTATTTCTTTGGAAGTTAAGCTTTCAAAATAGTTGGAAGTTCGACGGCCTAACGCTGTCTACGCTTCTACTGCCGCTACTTCCAGACAAAGACTGCAGGTCGTGCAGACGTGTCACGGCGACCGACACCACTCTACCGGTACAAGCACTGCGCTGCACTGCACTGCACTGGGTGCAGCGAACGGCTTACTATCGTCCGACTGTAACTATCTGGCTGTCTACTAGTTCGTGAGTCCGACCAACACAAAAGAAACATATTTATTGCTCCCAAATAATTATTGTTCCTTTTCCCATCGATCCAATGTTAATCTTGTTCATTTTTGAGTCCAGCAACATTTTGAGTCAATAACGAAAATTATGTTGTATCACTTAGCAGTTGTATGTGCAGTACATAGAGTAGGTACGAGTAGGTGCCTCGTGCAACTTGTATGGACACTCGCGCCAGGAGCGCTGATAACGAAACTAAACATCCTGTGTATGCGGAGAGGCGGTTTATAGTGAGTGAGAGTGAGGAGATCTCCCCTCACTCTCCGCTGCGGCGAAGCTGGATGCGCTAAAAGTTCTTTCACGAGTTTATAAGAGATACAGCAATTTCAGAATTCGCAGCAAGTGCCGGCCCCGCCCGTCGGAGCGGTCACTTTGTTCGAAGGTTTATTTGCTCTTTGCCCGCTCCGTACTGAAAAAAAAACAAAATCGTCGTGTTGCACCAGCTCTCTTTAGCCCGCAGCTCATGATCTGCAGTGTATAATGAAGTTGTGATAATTTATTCATTAATTGTCCAGCACTGTCCGGTACCGTCCGGCACCGTCCGGCACCGTCCGGCGCTGTCCGCGCGCCGCCGTGCACGAGTCATGCCTCGGCCGGACTCGGAGTAGCTTCGGCCGTACCGAAGCGCGCAGCTCTCGGTCCAATATAAATGCAAATCGGCGGAACACAAACAGATTTGGGGAAATATTAATGTACACGGAGATGGCAATTTCGTGCGCCCCCCCCCCCCGCGAGCCTCCCCCCGCCCGGACCTTAACTGATTTATAAAACTTGTAACTTCGTCCAATTTGTAGCTATTTCATTTTGATCGACGTTGAGAGCATCACTGTCACGGTCGGTCTAAGAGAAAATTGGTACGATTGAATTTTGTCGAGTGTCGGTGAGCTAGAGCAGAGCGAGCTCTAGCTCACCGACACAGCGCCGGACACTCGGCAGGAGGAATGTGTCTGCACCGTGATACTTGTATTTTGTTTGTTTTGATCGCTGAAGGGCGAATCAGTAGATAGTCAACCGTGGCTGGGCCGATCATTGTGACAAAGTACCTTTTTTTTTTTTTTTTTTTTTTTTTTTTTTTTTTTTTTTTTTTTTTTTTATTCTTATCTCCTCCTTTCCTTCCTGGTACCGCAGTTTACGTGCATTACTTCAGGAAGGGGGTGGTCTATCACGCTTCGATATTTTCTTTCTGGCGATCCCATTCGTCTCTCACGCGTCGTCCCATAATGTAATGCAGCATTTTCGCCCCGTTAGCCCAGGCTTCCTTGTTCTCCAACATATATGGCACTAAGTTTGCTTTTGTCAGAGGTTCACCGCCTTGGCGTGCGTTACTTCTTTCCCCTTCGAACTCCATGCACTCAAAGATTGCGTGGTTGGGCGTGTCTACTTCTCCGCAATATGTGCAACATTCACTGTTTGCTTTGCCTATCGCGTGCAAGTAAGTATTAAATACTCCATGTCCGGTTAATGCTTGTGTTATCAGCTTATCCACCTCTCCATGTTTTCGTTCAACCCATTTCACTAAGTCTTGAATCAAATCCCTGGTCCATTGCCCTTTCCCACTTTCAAGCCATTCTGTTGACCATTCTTGGAGTGTTCTTTTTCTCTCCTCCTTCGGAGTTCTTTTGGCCTCCCTTTTGTATAGCCTTGCTCTTTCTGTAGCTAATTTGTCGATAGGTATCAATCCTGCTATCACTAGCACAGCTTCTTTAGATACTGTTCGGTATGCTCCACATATACGGATAGCCAGGCGTCGCTGCGTTCTTCCAAGCACATTATTATATTTAGTCACTTGAAGTGCTTGGCTCCAAACAGGTGCCCCATACAGCATGACAGAGTGTGCCACTGATGCGAGGAGCCGCCTTTTGCTGGCTCTTGGTCCGCCTTTTCTGGGCATTAACTGGGTAAGGGCTGCCGCTAGCTTTTCTGCCTTCTCAGCTGTTTGCACCACATGTTTGTCAAACCTCAGGCTTCTATCTAGCCATACTCCGAGGTATCTGAGTTTGTCACATGGTTTTATTTCTACCCCATCTATGTTAAAAGTGAGTGGGCCATGCCTTTTCCTGCCACTTAGCATTATGGCTTCGGTCTTTTCCGGTGCCAGTTTTAGATGCTTCCCGATCATCCACTTGTTGATTATGTCCAGTGCCCTGTTGGTCCTTTTCATCAGTAGTTGATCAGTTCTGGCGGCTACAACCAAAGCCAAGTCATCCGCGAAACCCACTAGACGTGCCTCATCGCCAAGATCTAATTTGAAAACTCCATCATACAATATGTTCCACAGCGTTGGTCCAAGAATTGAGCCCTGGGGAACTCCACTTGTCACCCGGATCAAAACTTGTGACAAAGTACCTACTGGCGCTAAAATTGAAATATTAATATTGTTTGATATAATCTGAATCAGCACATCAAGTTGTAACAGTGAATGCAGTAAAGCGTATTAATACCAGCTACCGGTGCACTTGTTGCATCACTAGTGACATGTTGGCGTGCGCCACACACTTGACAACACCCGGGCGTGAGCTGACCGCGGACAACTCCACCGCAGGACTGGGTCCCACGGCCCCGGACTCCACCGTGTACTCGACTGACGGAGTGACAGACAGACATAACATTAGGTATCATGCACTCTCAGACATCTCCCCGCACGCACACGCGCGGGGGGAGGGGGCAGTCGCGGCGCAGTCGGTGGCGGCGCTCGTCCGTATACTTCTCTTGCAACATCTGGATGCGAACAGGCCATCGTCCGAGTACCTACACGACGACGAACTTCCCTGTAGTTACCTACTGTCGTACGGCGTGAGCGTGAGTTGAAGCGTATCGTGATGCGAGGCCATTATATATTCCCATTGTTTGTTCTGATAGGCGACCGCCACATAATTATTGAACAAATTAATGATGTAACGAACGCGTTATAGTTTCCGCGTTATTTGTGTTCAGGATCTACTCTCTCTCTCTCTCTCTCTCTCTCTCTAGTAGATAGTTCTAATTATTATTGCTCTCGTAATACGTGAGCAACAGTAAAAAAG
Organism: Bicyclus anynana; assembly: GCF_947172395.1. Lineage (NCBI taxonomy): Eukaryota > Metazoa > Arthropoda > Insecta > Lepidoptera > Nymphalidae > Bicyclus > Bicyclus anynana. The sequence goes on from NC_069085.1 coordinate 19,433,187, forward strand.
TAAGTAACTGGAGGAATTTACAGGCAAACCAAAAATACGGCCTGTCACAAACATGTGTAAAATAACGACTTTCTGTGGAGCTGGACGCGCTGGAGCTGCGTGTTTGCATCCAGTGCAGCGCGCGATGTTGAAATAAAAATAAAAGGACCCCGGCAGTTACGTCCTGTACTGTACCTCGCATACTTTACTTATGTATGTGTTAGTGCATCGTGAAGTGTCTACTAGCGATCAGTAGATGAACAAAAGACCAAAGCGTTACATTGTTCATTACCTGAAAAATTAATACAATTTATTATGTAAATATCAGTAATTTATTATAAAATTAATTGACTTTTTGCCACGATTAATTTACAAAATAAGTGGATAATAACTTTGGAGCGATTTCCATACGAATCAGGCTTCATAATATTATGTTGCCGTTCCGCAAATAAATTGTATTAATTAGCGCAGGAGCGAGTGCGGTGTGCCAGAGTGGCGACAGCGGGCACCGTGTCTGTGTACCCGGGTGGCGACAGCGGGCACCGTGTCTGTGTACCCGAGCGGCGACAGCGGGCACCGTGTCTGTGTACCCGAGCGGCTAGTCCGTTACCCGCTGGCGTACCGCGGAGCTACTGCGAGCGGCTAGTCCGTTACCCGCTGGCGCACCGCGGAGCTACTGCGAGCGGCTAGTCCGTTACCCGCTGGCGCACCGCGGAGCTACTGCGAGCGGCTAGTCCGTTACCCGCTGGCGCACCGCGGAGCTACTGCGAGCGGCTAGTCCGTTACCCGCTGGCGCACCGCGGAGCTACTGCGAGCGGCTAGTCCGTTACCCGCTGGCGCACCGCGGAGCTACTGCGAGCGGCTAGTCCGTTACCCGCTGGCGCACCGCGGAGCTACTGCGAGCGGCTAGTCCGTTACCCGCTGGCGCACCGCGGAGCTACTGCGAGCGGCTAGTCCGTTACCCGCTGGCGCACCGCGGAGCTACTGCGAGCGGCTAGTCCGTTACCCGCTGGCGCACCGCGGAGCTACTGCGAGCGGCTAGTCCGTGACCCGCTGGCGCACCGCGGAGCTACTGCGAGCGGCTAGTCCGTTACCCGCTGGCGCACCGCGGAGCTACTGCGAGCGGCTAGTCCGTGACCCGCTGGCGCACCGCGGAGCTACTGCGAGCGGCTAGTCCGTTACCCGCTGGCGCACCGCGGAGCTACTGCGAGAGGCTAGTCCGTTACCCACTGGCGCACATCCGTACGAAGCAACTGCGAGCGGTTATTTCATCTTTGTTTTAATGATAATAAGCCTTATTTCATGTTCGTAATGTTGTCCATCGATCACGTCGTGTCTCCGCGAGTGACAGATTTTTAATCTTTTTGCAATGCACTTAATGTTCACACGAAGTCAATGTGATCTGCGTTGGGTAGTAATTATTATTAATTAAGCACTGTTAACGATTGTACTCTGTACCTGTGGCTGGTGGCGGGGCGGGGCGCGGCGCGGGGCGCATTGTGCTCGGCCAGCTATAATTGCTTGCAGTTGCACTGTAGGTAAAGCCGACTGCCAGATTTAAAATGATGACCATTATGAACCCCCTTATTTTTGCGGCGAAACTTCATTAAGACGCCTAAATTGTAGAGCAGTACGCGGCAGTAATTTTCCGGTGCGCGTTCGGCTCCGGGCGCTGGCGGTGCATCCGGCGGTCTCTAAATAATAATATCATCATCGTCATCGTCACCGTCACCGTCACCGTCACCGTCACCGTCACCGTCATCGTCATCATCACCGTCACCGTCACCGTCACCGTCATCGTCATCGTCATCGTCATCGTCATCGTCATCGTCATAGTCATCATCATCATCATCACCATCATCAAAAGTTGGCGCATCATAATATAGCATCATCACAATTTTTAATGGCTCACTACAGATCCAGAGCTCTCTCTTTTAAGTCATATGTGCGTAAGCGTTGTTTATATCATTGGTTATTACTTTTTAATAGTTGTTTCAAGTATTACAAATTAATTTTTGTTCTACTGCAAAGTAAGTTTTTAAAAAAAAAACGGAACTAATTATTTTTTTAAGTTTAACGTTGTTTTTGTATGTACTAGACGAAGTTGTACATATATCTTAATAAAAATTTTAATAAAAAAAATTCAACCAACTTCCAACTCGAAAAAATAACTTAAACTAAAAAGCAAGAAATAACTTCTTACCTGTGTGCTACCTTCTGATCAGTTTGAAGGCGGTGCCAATCCAGTGTCAAGTTTTAATTAAAGCCGTTTCTGAAAGAACCACAGAAATTTTGTAATTTAAACGGCTTAAAAAAAACATCACTGGCTTGGCACCGCCTTCAAACTGATCAGAAGGTAGCACATAGGTAAGATGTTATTTTTTGCTTTTTAGTTTAGGTTAATTTTTGAGTTGGAAGTCGGTTGAATTTTTTTTATTAAAATTTTTATTGTATTAAAGGTGACTTAAATGCGAGCGTTCTTAGACATGTTTGATGAAAATCGGTTGAGCCTTTTAAAAGTTGTGGGGGTGAAAGTGGGGAAGAATGACCGAATGTCTACAAATATTATACTCGAGTGCGACCTCAAATGAAAGCGCATTGAAAGAGAACATTGAGGACTTAAGCGAGTCTGTTCTTAGCTTCGTTTTATGAGAAAATTGGTGGTGGGGAAATTGGGACATGGAAATCCGATTGTTCATGAACTTCGGGGGATTTTCAAAATAATTAATTTTATGTTTATAGTATGAAAGAAAATATGACAGGATAACCTTTGTGGAATCAGCTAGCAGGTACAGAAGATATACATTTTTCTTTTTCATTGATTTAATAATCTAGTCACACTAGTCTAGTCTAGTCTAAAACTATAAAAAGTAATCGCTAATCGTCGTAAGGACAAGAACTAAATAAAAACATTATTCTCGCGCGCCGGCCGTCAGTCGAGCGCGCAGCATGGCCGCCGAACACGTCGTGCGCCGCGCGCCGCCGCCCGCCCGCCGCCGCGCACTGCTGCTGGGCGCCGTCGCGGGCGCGTTGTGGGCGCTGTGGGCGCAGTGGGCGGCCGCGCCCGAAGCGCCCGCCGAGGACTTCGTGGGCGTGGCGGCGCGATACGGCTACCGCGCCGAGCGGCACACCGTCACCACGGAGGACGGCTACGTGCTCACCGTGTTCCGAATTCCGCGCGGGCGGCGCTGCGCGAGCGGCGCCCGCGGCCCGCCCGTGCTGCTGCTCAACGGGCTGCTGCTGGACGCCGAGACGTGGCTGGCGGCCGGGCCCGGCGCCGCGCTGGGCTTCCTGCTGCCCGACGCGTGCCACGACACGTGGGCGGGCAGCGCGCGCGGCGGCACGCACGGGCGCGCGCACGTGCGCCTCGACCCGCGCCACGCCGCCTTCTGGCAGTTCTCCGCCGACGAGATCGGGCGCTACGACGTGCCGGCCACCGTGGACTACGTGCTGAGCCGCGCGCGCGCGGCGCGCCTGCACCTGGTGGGCTACTCGCAGGGCGGCGGCGCGGCGCTCGTCATGCTGGCCGAGCGGCCGCGGTACGCGCGCAAGGTGGGCGTGCTGGTGGCGGCCGCGCCCGTCGCCGCGCTGCGCCACATCGCGTCGCCCTTCGGCACGCTGCTGAGCGCGGCGGCGCTGGCGGAGGGCGCGCTCGCGCTGCTGGGCGCCCACGAGCAGCTGGGCGCGGGCTCGTGGGCGCGGCGCCTGTGCGCGGCGCGGGCGCTGCGGCGCGGGCCGTGCGCCGCGCTGCTGGGAGCGCTGGACGCGCCGCACGCGGGCTCCGTGGCGCGCGAGACGTACGACGAGCTGTTCGCGCACTTCCCCGGCGGCGCGTCGCTGCGCACGCTGGCGCGCTACGGCCAGCACGTGGGCGCGGCGCGCTTCGCCAAGTACTCGGGCGGCGCGCGGGCCAACGCGCGGCGGTACGGCGGCGCGCGCGCGCCCGAGTACTCGCTGCGCGCGGTGGCGGCGCGCGTGGTGCTGCTGCAGGGCGCGGCGGACGCGCTGGTGGCGCCGGCGGACGCGCGCTGGCTGGCGCGCCGCCTGCCGCGCGCCGAGCTGCACGTCCTGCCGGACGCGCGCTGGAACCACCTGGACATGCTGCTCAGCCGCCACACCAACCGCACGCTGTTTCCGCTGCTGGAGCGCGCGCTGCGCCGCCCGCCTGATGCACCGCGCTCCCAGAGGGATCACTTTCGACCGGGGCCCGGGGTCGACGCATGGCGACATCCTGCCGCGGGAGCCGCGACGCCGTCCGCCGAGAGCTCGGCGAGCGCGAGAAGCCGTCGGTCGCGGTTATTATCATTAACATCCGATCTTCATTATCATTTCACCCGATGGACGTCCACCGCAGGACATTTGTAAACCTTTTGTAGGGACTTTTAAACACCCTGATCCCTGCGACTCGCCTGATGTAGTCAGTCCACATGGTGGGGGGTCGAGCGATACTGCCGTTTTTTACTACGGGGTCACAATTCCAGCGCCATTGGACCTCAACGTTCATCGGCTCTTCACCGACTCTAAGTATATTATGTCCGTCTCCTAGTTCTAAGCTACCTTTTCACCAATTTTGAACCAAATCGGCCCAGCCGTTCGTGAGTTATAAATAGCAGAGCATACACGACTTTCTTATGAACATTGTGTCCTTTAAATAGTACGATATACTTTGCAGGGTAATAGCTGACATCAAGACCTACCAAAATAACGAAATATATGTCAGCCATATATTAAGGTTTTTAATAAGATATGGGTATATATTCATTTTACTTCAAAATACAAAAAGCCCGACCTTCATTGCAATTCAGTCGTACCATGTGCTGAAAAATTACTTTTTAAGCGTTGATTTTTAATCGACTTCCAAAAAGGAGGAGGTTCTACTTTCGGCTGTATGTATAGTTTTTTACGTATGTCCGGCGATAATTCCGTCATTTATGAACCGATTTTAAAAATTCTTTTTTGTTTTATAAGGTTTGATTCCAGGGTGGTCCCATTTTCTTCCTTTCAGGGTCTGATGATGGCATCCTGGAGAAATCGAGGGGTCTTTGGAAAATCGTAGAGACGGCTAGTGTGTTTGTTAGTGTTTCCATAAGGTATTTTAAACCACTACAATTTTATGAAGGTCTGGAGTTGGTCTGATGATGGAGCCGAAACACAGACGATGGAACTCGTCAACGATTTGCACCTTTTGTTTGAGCTTGATTAATTTTTATTATAAATATAAATAAATATACTTAAACAATACACATCACTATCTAGCCCCAAAGTAAGCATACAGAGTAACTTGTGTTATGGGTGCTAAGATAGTTGATATTATAATATTAATATACAATTATATACTACTTATAAATACTTATATAATGTATAAATACACACAGACACTGGAAAACACCCATGCTCATCACACAAATATTTTCCATGAATTAAAACATCACTGGCTTGGCACCGCCTTCAAACTGATCAGGGTAGCACATAGGTAAGATGTTATTTTTGCTTTTTAGTTTAGGTTCATTTTTGAGTTGGAAGTCGGTTGATTTTTTTATTAAAATTTTTTATACTTAATTATTTTTGAATGATTATTTCAAGTAATGATTTTTTTTCAATACAGAGATTTTTTAAAAAAAAAACGGGCCCAATTACATATTTAAGTTAAACAATTTTACGATACTATCTAGATGACACCCTGTATATGCAGAAGATCGTAAATACTTCGCATCGAGATTAATTAAACTATTAATTTATGTATTTTGTTTTCTTTCAAACACACCAATTTAAATATTTACAATGTACTTATATTAATCTCAAACGAAAAGAAAAAGATAATTGCGCGCCGCGTCGGTTGAAGGTCGTGTCGGCAATAATTAATAAATATTGAAAACAAGTTTTTTTTATTTATACGGAAAACAAATAGCTGTACATGTTACTTAATATTTAACTGCAATAATTGCATTATATTTAACTTTACTACATATAGCCCAATCTGGTAGATAAAGTTATTTACATGCTCGTACACATCACTCAAGGCAAGGCGCAGCTGCAATCAGGACACTGACTTAACACATTTTCTGAGTGCTGACTGTAGACGGAAACCTCCCGTAGGTGCTTATAAAATAATATATTTTTTATTCTTTTCAAGTTAGCCCTTGACTACAATCTCACCTGATGGTAAGTGATGATGCAGTCTAAGATGGAAGCGGGCTAACTTGTTAGGAGGAGGATGAAAATCCACACCCCTTTCGGTTTCTACACGGCATCGTACCGGAACGCTAAATCACGGCCGAAGCCTGCCACCAGCCAGACCTGGACAAATTAAGAAAATCTCAATCTGCCCAGCCGGGGATCGAACCCAGGACCTCCGTCTTGTAGATCCACCGCGCATACCACTGCGCCACGGAGGCCGTCAAAATATATGTTGGTATTTTTTTGGTAAATCTATCGCAAGATCTGTGCAGAAATTTGTTTTTTTTCAGTAGTTCCGACGACCTTGTAATAGTTGAAATGTGTAGTGCTGCCGACATTTTCTCATTAATGGTTTAGGAACATTGTATTTGATTTTATTTAACAAATAAGGACAATCGATCATATCCTCAACTAATACTATGGAGTCGGTCAAGCTTCGTTTTGGCTCATGTGCACTTGCTTCTTTCTTACCCCTATCCTACCCTATTTCTACCCGTTTATTTGTTTTTTTTTAACGTGGGGTAATCCTCATGTATACCACCTGCCTTCTGGCCACGCGGAGGCAAGAATTTTATATCGGACTTCAACCGACTGAGCCCCACGGTGTTCCCACTCGCCGTCTGAGCCACGGGAACGTTTTGTAAACAACCGCAACCAGCCAGCGGCACTCGCAATCGAGCTCTCCTGTTGTTTTATTGAAATCGCTTCGGGAACACTGGAAACGTCAACAACTCGAGGATTTATGTCCAGTGCGAGGATTTATGGCGACAGATTCCCCATGTCTGTCACCCGGAGGTCCTCGTCAAGGAGCCAACGGCGGTCGTGAGCATTGCGCCACGGGTGGCTGTACCCAACCGGGACATTCAGTCAGAGTGCTGTGCGGTGGCAGAGGCACAGCCAACCCTATCCCTACTCTAACCAAACTACATCTTTCAAGTTGGATTAAACTGCAGATAGTGTGCAAATTTGATTAAAATTCATTTTTTATTAATATTTATTCTGAATATATATACTTGGGTAAACAAATTGGATTCAACAGAGATAGCAATGAACAAGAGGTAGAGCGAAGAGTCAAAAGCACTTGGAAAAAATACTGGGGTTACAAGGAGGTTTTTAAAAGCGAAATGCCCATTAAACTAAAGAAAAAGGTGTTGGATTCATGCCTTATACCCAGCTTAACATATGCATGCCAAACATGGAAGTTTACAAATAAAATAAAAAATAAACTAACTACATGCCAACGTGGAATGGAACGCAGTATGCTTAACATTAAAAAAATACAAAAAATAAATCACACTAAATTAAGATCTGCGATCTAATCCATAGATGCTGTAACACACAGCCGAAAATTAAAATGGAAAAGGGCTGGGCATATAGCCAGACTCATAGACAAAAGATGGACCAAAACCGTGACATCATGGAAAGGTCCAGCGGGCAAACGCTACAGAGGTAGACGACCATACTCTAGATGGGACGATGATATTAAAAAAATTGCAGGCCCACAATCGCTACAAATGGAAAAACCGGGAAAAATGGAAATCTTTGGAGGAGGCCCTTACCTGAGGGGGGTTCCTGCAAAATATAGTTTTTTTTTAAATAAATACCATAGAATACATACATACTAGTTTTTAAAAGTAGGTAATTCTCATAAAATTGTATATAAGTACTGGAAATAAAAGGCTTTTTTATTTTTTTATTTATTTTATTTTTATTTATTCTGAAGTGAAAACTGACCTGGTTACCTACCTGGTTTCAAGGTTTTTAGGTAATCTATTAATAAGAAAAGTATTTTTTTGTATTTTTAGGTTTATTAGCTTCAACTAATCTTGAACAGTATATTTTATTGAATAACATGGAAACCATTTATTTTAAAATTACAAAAAATATATACACCGAGCCATGTTTATTAAACTAAAATCCCACATAATGTACCCAATGTCTATTATCCATTAGTATTATTAAAAAAAACAAAGTACAATTCATGAAATTACAATTGTAACAAACTTTTAAAAATCGATTATTTTAAAACCTTCTGTATTTTCAAACACCTACCTACCTCCTCGCTGGGGTCACGTCGGCAGCCCGTCGGTCCCTTTGAGGTCACTTTAACCTACTTCCAAATTAAATTTTATTTTACGTAAGGTTAACCCGCACTAGACCTATGTCGATCGACCTGGCTTGTTTTTGCTTGGCTGGCTTGTTTGATCGAATACTCATAACGTAAAGTTGCAATTCGTAAGTACGATAACTTCGGTCAGTCGTCCAAACAACAGCACTCGACAGAATAGCAACCTGAACCGATCAGTTCGGGATATTAACGGCCTTCGTGGCGCAATGGTGTCCGCGGTGAATTAACATGACGGAGGTCCTGGGTTCGAACCCCGATTGGGCCGATTGAGGTTTTCTTAATTGGTCCAGGTCTGGCTGGACAGAAGATTTCAACTGTGGCTAGTTACCATTCTACCGACAAAGACGCACCGTCAAGTCATTCCGGTTCGGTGTTGTGTAGAAACCGACAGGGGTGTGGATTTATATACTCCTCCTAATAAGTTAGCCCGATTCCATCTTATATTCTTAAATCTCTCTCTTCACTCTCGATCTCAGATCTTAATAATTATAGACCGATTGCAATATTGCCAACACTTAGCAAGGTTTTTGAGGAAATCATTTTAAATCAACTTTTAAGTCATTTTAATTTAAATAACTTGTTTCATCCTGAACAGTATGGTTTTACAAAAGGTCGCAATACAACTGATGCAGGGGCTAAACTTTTAAAACACATCTATGAAGCATGGGAAAGTTCTAAGAATGCTATAGGTGTGTTCTGTGATCTGTCCAAGGCATTCAATTGTGTTGACCATAACACTCTTTTACTTAAATTAAGCCACTATGGTGGCTACACTACTTATCTTAATGGTGGAACACAAAATGTATGCATATCTATACTTCTATACTAATATTATAAAGAGGTAAAGTTTGTAAGTTTGTCACATTTTTTAAATGGGGTAATCTTCGGAACTACTGGTAGGGTAGGGGTAGGGTAGGGTAGTAGCAAAGTTGACATCGAAATTTACGCGGACGAAGTCGCGGGCGTCCGCTAGTATGATACAAAGTCGCACGGTTCTACTACCATAATTTACCACACCATATCAGCGGCACATATTGTTTGCTGTTTGCTGCATCCTTAATTTTCAAAACCGACAGAAATAAAAATAACTCTGACGATGTAAACCGTGCCATATCGCATGTGTCGCATTGGTTCACTGCAATCTGCAAATAATGTACTTTTAAATGCCAAGAAAACTAAATGTATTGAGTTTTCATTGCTAAATGTTATAAAATTAGATAAATCTATAATGATCGATGGTAAAACACTGGAAATGGAGAGTTCCACAGTTTTCCTGGGAGTGACCTTGGATTGTAAACTTCAGTGGGGTGCTCAAATGGAAAACTGTCTGGTAAACTTAGCTCAGCTGCATAATTGCAGTGAGAAAAATAAGTCTACTGATGTCGATACAGCTAGGCATGTTTATTTTGCGTACTTCCACATTGTAATGTCTTATTTATTAGTAATGTCTTATTAGGTATTTTGTTGTGGGGCAAGGCTGCTGACTTGAACTAATCGTGTGTTGGTCGCGATGTGCATGACATTATGCCAATCGCGTCCGGAATAAAAAAAGTTTATAACGAAAAGAGGTTCTGTCACCCTGTTCTGTAAAAAACACTTTGTACGTTTTTACGTCATGACATTGTTGGTAATCAATCGATTTATTTCTTTTTCAATCATAGCGTTTCTGTAAAATATTAACTTTTGTGAACCTACATAACTCGTAACCGCGACAAGCGAGAACAGAAAGGATGGAGTTGGTTAACGCGTACACGAAGAAGCGCAGTTCGTTTGGACGACAGCCGCTGTTCTGCGAGCAGGGGCCCGCCCTGTGCGACAGCGTGCCGAGCGACCCGGCCGCGCAGCGCGGCTACGTGCTGCGCAACCCCGTGCACCAGCCGGTGCAGCACGGGCCGCGCACGTCCGCGCACACCGTCAACACGGCCAGGTCTGCTCTCGTGTCTGTTCTGTGCGACAGCGTGCCGTGCGACCCGGCCGCGCAGCGCGGCTACGTGCTGCGCAACCCCGTGCACCAGCCGGTGCAGCACGGGCCGCGCACGTCCGCGCACACCGTCAACACGGCCAGGTCTGCTCTCGTGTCTGTTCTGTGCGACAGCGTGCCGTGCGACCCGGCCGCGCACACCGTCAACACGGCCAGGTCTGCTCTCGTGTCTGTTCTGTGCGACAGCGTGCCGTGCGACCCGGCCGCGCAGCGCGGCTACGTGCTGCGCAACCCCGTGCACCAGCCGGTGCAGCACGGGCCGCGCACGTCCGCGCACACCGTCAACACGGCCAGGTCTGCTCTCGTGTCTGTTCTGTGCGACAGCGTGCCGTGCGACCCGGCCGCGCAGCGCGGCTACGTGCTGCGCTACCCCGTGCACCAGCCGGTGCAGCACGGGCCGCGCACGTCCGCGCACACCGTCAACACGGCCAGGTCTGCTCTCGTGTCTGTTCTGTGCGACAGCGTGCCGTGCGACCCGGCCGCGCACACCGTCAACACGGCCAGGTCTGCTCTCGTGTCTGTTCTGTGCGACAGCGTGCCGTGCGACCCGGCCGCGCAGCGCGGCTACGTGCTGCGCAACCCCGTGCACCAGCCGGTGCAGCACGGGCCGCGCACGTCCGCGCACACCGTCAACACGGCCAGGTCTGCTCTCGTGTCTGTTCTGTGCGACAGCGTGCCGTGCGACCCGGCCGCGCACACCGTCAACACTCGTGTTGCTGTGGTGTGTGTGGTGTATTACACGCAAGCTTCTCGTTCGAAGGGCCGAGTACACAACGACGGGCAGCAATCACGCGGAAGGCGGCTGGCCGAAGGACGTCAACGTGCTGGACCCCGAGGCGACGCAGCGCTACCGCAGGAAGATCGAGAAGGACGAGAACTACATCCACTGCGCCATGTCACTATCGCCGGTCAGTGCGCGCCACTCACTCGCAGGATTTATAATTGCCCTTATTCGACTATTGTACTCAAAGTTTAGACACTTTTTTGACAGATTTTTACGCGGACGAAGTCGCGAGCGTCCGCTAGTCTATCTATATATACAGAGTGTCCCGTAATTAATGGATAAAACGCAAATGTTAGATACACCACCTGTTATCTAAAACTAATTTGAATTATTTTCCAAAAATCCCTATGGTGACCAAGTTATATTTTTTTTTAAAGATCTGATTTTTCATAAACATTACGAATTAAATTGCCAATATATTACAATACTATTTTTAATAACATTACATTATTCGACTCATGAATATAAATTGATTAAGACCAAACACAAGGTAGCTACTGTACACCGTTGTGGAGATCCATTAACTGTCCTTCCTCTTCATCGCCAGACTTATAATGACAGTCAAAAGTTATCTAGGTGGGTAGTCCTCATCAATACAAATTAATCGAGCCCAATCACAAGGTAGTTATAACTGTAAACCATTGAGGAGGCCCATAACCTGTCCTTCGTCTTCATAGCCAGACTCCTAATGACAGTCACTAATTATCTAGGTGGAAAGTCCTCATCAAAACAAATAAATTAAACCCAATCACAATGTAGCTACTGTAAAAAGTGGAGGAGTTCCATTATTTGTCCTTCGTCCTCATCATCAGACCACTAATGATAGTCATAACCCATGTAAGTGAAAAGATCTCATCAATAGGAATCGATGAAGCCTAATCACAAGGTAGCTACTCTAAAACAGATATAATAGGTTATACATTTCCTTCGTCTTCATTATCAGACCCCTAACAGTCACAACCCATCTATGGATCTCCTCCTTTTTTAAAGTCGATTAAAAATATGTCCTGCGAGACATCATATGAGGGTTTAGTTTTAGTATTTGGACATTCGGACACTAAACAAGCCCGGATTGCTTTCAGGGAATGGACCACTACGTGATGCAGAACAACGCCATCGACATGTACCAGACGTACTACACCGAGCTGGCCGCGCAGCCGCCGCTCGAGCGCTGCAGCGTGCGCACCGTCAACGTGTACCGCGACCCGCTGGCCGGCGGCGGCGGCGGCGGCGGCGGCCGGCCCGTCAGCTCCGTCGCCTGGACGCCCGACGGTGCCGGCTTCGCCGTGGCGTACGCCGCGATGGACGCGCACCTCGCCCCGCGCGCGCCGCTGGACGCGTTCGTGTGGGACGCGGAGAGCGCAGCGCGGCCGGCGCAGACGCTGCGGCCGCCGGCGACGCTGCTCGACCTGCAGTGCAGCCCGCGCGACGTGCACGTGCTGGCGGGCGGGCTGGCGAGCGGCCAGGTGGCCGTGTGGGACCGGCGGCGCGGGGCGGCCCCCGCCGGCGCCAGCCCGCCGCACGCGGCGCACCGCGAGCTCGTGCGCGGCGTGCTGTTCGTCAACTCCAAGTCGGGCCGAGAGTTCTTTTCGGGCGGGCCCGACGGCGTTTGCAAGTGGTGGGACATGCGTGACCTCAGCGCGCCCACCGACGAGATGATCGTCGACGTGGTGCACTCGTCGTTCGAGGCGCAGAGTCGCGCGCGCGCTCTCGGCGTCAGCGTGCTGGAGTACGAGCCCACGATCCCGACACGCTTCATGGTGGGCACCGAGAACGGGCTCGTCGTCGGAGGAAATCGCAAGGGCAAGACGCCGACGGAGAAGCTGCCGGCCCAGGTGCTCGTCGCCTCCCTCTCGGTCTCCCGCTGCGGTGCCGCCACGTATTCCGGAATCCAGATTCGTATAAATCCGTGTTCCAGTTCGAGGCGCACTTCGGTCCCGTGCGGTCCCTCGAGCGCAACCCATCCTTCCTGAAGAACTTCCTGACGGTGGGCGACTGGACCGTGCGCGTCTTCAGCGAGGACTGTCGCGAGTCCGCCGTGCTGTGGTCGCCGCCGCAGCGCCGACGAGTGACGGCAGCGGCCTGGAGCCCCACGCGCCTGTCGCTACTGCTGGCGCTGCAGGCGGACGGGCGGCTGGCGGCCTGGGACCTGCTGCGGCGGCAGCACGAGCCGGCGCTGGCCGTGCGCGTCAGCGTGGAGCCGCTGCTGAGGATCAAGATGCACGACGGCGTGAGTGTAGCGCCCCGCCGCCGCTAGAGACGCGGGCTGTGAGGCAGGGCGCGCACGCAGGCGCCCCGCCGCCGCTAGAGACGCGGGCTGTGAGGCAGGGCGCGCACGCGGGCGCCCCGCCACCGCTCGTGACGCAGGCTGTGTTGCAGGGCGCGCTGGCGGCGTGCGGCTCGGGCGCCGGCCACGTGTACATGGTGGAGCTCGCGCAGAGCCTGGTGCAGTCCGACAAGAACGACAAGGCGCTGCTCACCGCCGTACGTGTCTGCCGCTTAGAGCTGTGTCACCGTGATCATTACAGTATACTATAATGGGTGGGGATAGTGGGAAATTAGGAGTACTTTTAAAAATCGTAAGGGCAACCATAGCGTCCAATATTTTTTTCATTAATTACTTTGAATCACTACAGCGTAATGAACGATGACAAGAGTGCTGCCTTGCGCAGGTGCTGGAGCGCGAGAGCCGGCGCGAGCGAGTGCTGGAGGCGCGCGCGCGCGAGCTGCGGCTGAAGCTGCGGCAGGCGGAGGAGGGCAGCGCGGCCGCGTCGGAGGAGCCGCCCGACGAGCGCGCCCTCGCCGACGCCGCCGCCGAGTACGCGGCGCTCGTCCGCCGGGAGCTCGCCGCCCTGTAGCGCGCGCCTGCGGCTGGGGCGACGGCCGGCGGAGGAGCCGCCCGACGAGCGCGACCTCGCCGACGCCGCCGTCGAGTACGCGGCGCTCGTCCGCCGGGAGCTCGCCGCCCTGTAGCGCGCGCCTGCGGCTGGGGCGACGGCCGGCGGAGGAGCCGCCCGACGAGCGCGACCTCGCCGACGCCGCCGCCGAGTACGCGGCGCTCGTCCGCCGGGAGCTCGCCGCCCTGTAGCGCGCGCCTGCGGCTGGGGCGACGGCCGGCGGGGGACGAGCGGGTGGTCGGACGTAGGCTACAGTATAACAATTATTTTGTATTTAGTCTATATTCCTATTTTTATTATGTTTAATTTAATAATTTATACCTTGGTTGTTACTGAATTAAATATTCGCATTGACTTCACGCTATTTAACTAACGAGTATTATTCCATTTATTCTTTAGGTACATGTTAACGTTAGCCCTTGAATACACTGACTCACATGATGGTAAGTGATGATGCAATCTGAGATGGAAGCGGGCTAACTTGTTAGGAAGAGGATGAAACTCCACGCACCTTTCGGATTGTACACGACATCGTACCGAAACGCTGAATCGCTTGGCGGTACGCCATTGTAACTATGGGTGGTAACTAGCCACGGCCAAAGCCTTCCACCAACCAGACTTGGACCAATTAAGAATACCTCAATCGGCTCAACCGAGAGTCGAACCCAGGACCTCCGTCTTGTAAATCCACCGCGCATACCACTGCGCCACGGAGGGCGTCAATACATATAGTTATAGCGGCACACTCATCTGTCGCGAAGGAGCCGAGCGCACGCTCACAGGTTAACTCATCGAAATCTAGCTTGAATGCTGTGGACAAAATCACATCTTAATGTACAGGGGTTCCGTACGTAATTAATGGATAGAACGGAAACGGTAGCTATACCACCTAACTATCTAAAACTGTTTGATCAGTTTTGAAAATATCCCCGGGGTGGCCAAGGTATATTTTTAATAAATTCTATATTAATTTTATATACATATGTACAATCATACATTTACGAGTCGGTACAATGACCTAATTTAAACCTCGGATTCTAACCTCAAAAGAATGAAATTGAGATAATCATCACTTATTTGGTATCATTGTATGGGCCGAAGCACTAGAGGTGAGGCGTATATACTGGAGCAGGTCTTAACACTAGGTTTGTTGGAAGACGTATGGCGTACGAGTACGGAGCAGGGACTTATACACGTATTATGCGTATTTAGAAGTACCGAGTACCGAGGAGCGCAAGACGTCAACAGAGTGCGAGTCCAATACTCGCAAATACTCTAACGGTCCAACCAATACGGGACGTGTTCAGAGACGCGTTCGATTAGTAATGTGTGAGTGAGAGACTTCTATCAATGCCGAAAGAAAATAGACTTTGTTGTCTAGACATAAGACCGGTTTTTCAACGCAATAAACACTTTATACTCCAACAGACAAAACATCGCGAGACGCGTTCCCGGACGCGTTCGTTTAAGAATGTGTGAGTGACGTCCCATTGCCGATGAAAAATTGTCTTTACTTAATCAAACATAAGACCGATTTTTTAACGCAGTATACACTTAATACTCTTAATACTCCAATATTTGGAGTCCCTGATTTTAATCCTTATTTTAAAAACATAATGTTTATTTGTTTTAGTATGATTATTTATCCGCTAAAGTAACAAGTTAATGTAACCCGACAGTATCATGAGGTAATATTATAATAAAAATTTTAATAAAAAAAATACAACCGACTTCAAAACCTAAAAACGTACCCACTAAACTAAAAAGCGAAAAATAACATCATAATATGTTCTACCTGCTGATCAGTATGAAGGCGGTGCTAAGCCGGTGATGTATTAATTCAAGCCATGTGAGCATATCTTATAGATTTAGATTTTGCAGACGTGTTGTTTCATGTGGTCCTGTCAGAAATGGCTTAAATTAAGACAACACCGGCTAAGCACCGACTTCATACTGATCAGCAGGTAGAACATATTATGATGTTATTTTTCGCTTTTTAGTTTAGTGGGTACGTTTTTAGGTTTTGAAGTCGGTTGTATTTTTTTTATTAAAATTTTTATTATTTTTCAATTTTTAGTGTAAAATTTCATATCAAACGAATACATCAGACCCCTAATGACAGTCACAACCCATCTTGGTACAAAATTCTCAGCAATACAAATTAATCAAGCCCAAGCACAAGGTAGCTACCGTAAACCGTCAAGGGGTTCCCTTCATTGACCTTGGTCTTCATCATCAGACCCCTAATAACAGACACAACTCATCTAGGTAGAAAGTTCTCAGCAATACGAATTAATCAAGGCCAAACACAAGGTAGTTACTGTAAACTGTTTAGGAGTTCCCTTAATTGTACTTGGTCTTCATCACCAAACCCCTAAATGACAGTCACAGCCTATCTATGTGGAAAGTTCTCATTAATACAAATTAATCAAGCCCAAACACAAGGTAACTGCTGTAAATCGCCAAGGAGTTCCCTCGTCTGTTTTATGACTCCATCATCAGATGGATTTTAAACCTTCATAATTTTGTATTTCTTAAAGGTACTAAATGGAAAAGTTTACGAACACACTAGACACCCATATAATTTTCGAATGTTCCCCTCAATTTCTCCAGGATTCCATCATCAGATCTTGTCATGATGGCAATGGGACCAAATGGGGACTATACCGTTTCAAACAAAAAAAGAATTTTTGAAATCGGTCCAGGCGTCTTTGAGTAATCGGTGTACATACATAAAAAAAAAAAAAAAAAAAAAAAATACCGACCGAATTGAGAACCTCCTCCTTTTTGAAGTCGGTTAATAACTAAATAATAAAATTAAATTGAAATTTTGAAATTAATGACTGAAATATTTTTGTTTGCAAATTTTTTTCTTTTTTTTGTGGATTACAAAAACCAAAAATAGTTGAAGAAACCAATTGAAAAAAACAAAATAAAAAGACAAAAATGATTTTCTGTCACCTGGGATCGAACTCAGGATTCAAGTTTTTTGTACCTTGCGTACATACCACTAGTCCAAATGACTACGTAGAACTTGTTTGAAATTAATGTACGCTTAGTATCAGATAATATGACGTAAAATCGCTGGCCACTGAGTATTTAGGAGTACGTATCTATTCTATAGGTCCTAATGGCTCGTACTTCTAAATACTCGTGGAGCTAGTCTTTGGAGCGCGTCTCTCGGCGTACTCGTACTCGTAATACTCAGTCCGCGTTTTAGCGAGTACGACTTACCTCTACGAAGCACCCAAACCCACCGTGCACTATTGAACTGGGGCCACGGGTCACACCAAATGAAACTACGGCGTGATCTCGATGGGTTGGGTTTATTTAAACAAACAATGTAGGTACCGATAACTGAGAACACCTACAACTAGGCAAACCAATGGCTTGCCTCATATACCCTACTATGAACCAAGTCATAGCGCGATCTAAAACGTGGGTGGCGCCATCTAGTGCCACTGCTCGTAAACAATCATAAGAAATGTCTTGCGCATTATTTACAAATACCTATGTTGATTATAGATACAGAGAAAATCACTATCGAGAATATATCATTCGTTTCAAAATACTGCGTGAACTGAAGCGCGCTCGTCTCACACACGATGACACTATTTTCTCTTCAGGAATCATCTCAAATTGTGTTTGCGCTGTCAGTCTGCCTCCCGTCGCGCGCGCCGCTAAATATAGCGGACAGCGCCCCGAGCGCGTGCGAGCAGTGCTCCGCCAGTGCACCGGGCGCGCCATGGGCGACGCGGGCGACGCGGGCGAGCGATGGCGCGGCGCGGCGGGGCACGAGGCGCGCGCCGCCGTGGTGCTGCGCTGCGTGCTGGCGCGCCTGCCGCCGCGCGAGCTGTGGCGCTGCGGCGCTGTGTGCCGCGCCTGGCGCCGCGCCGCCGCCGACGGCGCACTGTGGCGCCGCGCGCTGCGCCCGCACGCCGCTCCGCGCGCGCTGCGCGCTCTGGCGCGAGCCGTCGCCGCTACGGGTGAATTGTTACATAGCGATGGACGACGGCGTTCCCCCACAGATCCGCACCGTACGTGACGGACGCAACGCATCGATCGCATTTTTTATTTCAAAGTAGACAGGGTAGATAAAATCCGTTCGATGCGATCCGTACGATACGGATCAGGGACGCGTTTGTACGCCTTTCAATACAAACAATACTAAAATACGTTTAGAAGATTTAGTGAGCGATTCGAGCGATCGAGTGACGAGTGTGGTGCGGCAGGCGCGCAGTGGTCGTGGCGCGCGGAGTGGGCGCGGGCGGCGGCGCGCTGGCGGC
This sequence comes from Bicyclus anynana, assembly GCF_947172395.1. NCBI lineage: Eukaryota > Metazoa > Arthropoda > Insecta > Lepidoptera > Nymphalidae > Bicyclus > Bicyclus anynana. The sequence goes on from NC_069085.1 coordinate 19,451,419, forward strand.
CGGGCGCGGCGCTGGCGGCGCGCGCGGCGGGCGGCGCGGCGCTGCGCTGCGCGGCGCTGAGCGCGCGCGGGGACCGCGTGGCGCTCGTCGACGAGGACGCGATGCTCACGGTGATCGCGTTTTCTTTACCTCGCGACGATCGGTGTAAAATAAATAATTCGATGCGTAACGTGTATTGCAGATTTTCGAGCAGACGTTGGGCGGCGACGCGAGCGCGTGGCGCATGCGCTGCGGCGGCGCGCTGAGCGGCGAGTGGCGCGAGGCGGAACACGCGCTGTGGGCGCCCGGCGGCCGCGCGCTGCTGCTGGCCGCGCGCCTGGCGCTGGCGGAGCGCCACGAGATCCTGGTCGTCGGCTTCGACGGTATGCGCGTGCGCGGGCGGCGCGGGCGGCGCGGGGCGACCGCAGTGACCGGGCGCCGGTGTTGCAGAGCGCTGGCGGCGGCGCGTGCTGTGCCGCTGCGCGGGCGCGGTGGCGAGCTGGCTGCACGACGGCGCGTTCCTGTCGCTGCAGCTGCACGCGCTGGCGCCGGCCCGCGCCTGCACCACCGTGTGGCTCAACGCCGCGTCGCAGGTACGGAGGCGGTGCAGTAGGGTTAACGTTAGACATGTCCAAAGCATATGACAAAGTACAGTACCATATACTTAATGATTAAACGAACTTACCTGTAGGTGAAGTTCTATCATAATTATGCGAAGGTTTGTCCGAATAGATTACCACAAAGTATACACAGTAGTAAACACACGGTGCTGCCAGTCCACACTGTATTTGAGATGGATTTTTTTTTTTATACTGGTATCCCTGCTACCGGATCTGTAATCTTCATTCAGTTTAGAGCAGAGCATTTTATGCAATTACTAAAGTTGATATTGAAATGTTAAGTTAGACAAGTAGTAATTCTTATATAATCATATTATATAATAAATATTGTATATATAAATTATACAGACTTTATATATTATTCGAGAAATTGCACAATGGGGTGGGCGGGGTGGTAATCTATTCGGACAAACCTTCGCATAATTATGATAGAACTTCACCTACAGGTAAGTTCGTTTAATCATTAATTATGCTTCAGGTTTGTCCTCTAGATTACCACAAAGTATACACAGTAGATGTTGAGAGTGAAAATATCAACTTTTAGATCACAGTGAATAATTTTATTCCCGAGGAAAAAAGATACAATTATTAAAATTATTGATCAATTATTATTATCGGTCTTGTGATCAATCATTAGAACATTATTTTTAATATAAACAGTATTGAAAAGTACGAAACTATCAAAATTATACTTAGTTACAGATATCTATTACAGAATTTTTCGAATGTTAGGGAGCTACTGCTCCATTTAAGTTTCTCTTGCTCAATCAGATTTAAATTTATATTCAGCCCATGAGCTTTGGAAGTCGCGGCACACTGTGAGCACAACTGATTTTTGTGACTTTCTAGGTCTTATAAAAAGTTTATTTTCACTACGCAAGCTTTGTGTTGTATGAAAATAAAAATGTAGTGTACCAACAGGATATATTTCTGGAAAATTCGGGATAATCAATACAGATGATGAATCAATTGAGATGTTTAAGGACGAGAGCTTTTGATTAAATCGGGTATCATTATTAATATTAAATAGAAAATATTTTAATTCAGTTTTTTGAAACTTAATGATTGATTGGAGAACCAATTTGCTATAAAAAGTAAGTATAATAAATGTTTCCCAGGTATAATAGTTTTATTATTTGGGCAAGGGTGGACGTAGTCTATAAACTCCCTCATTAAAGTTTTAATATGGTTATCATTGACCACTTCTTCGCCCAGAATTAGTCAAAGAGCTGATCTACAGCTGTTCCATATTGCAAACCTGATTCATAAAATTAAAAACTTATAACTTATAATATTAAAAACTTATAACATTTGGTACGGAACCAAGATACAAATGAATATTACTGTATTTACAAAATATATACACCACTTTCTTTAGGTATCTATTGTACTTATTGCCTTACTGAGTTCTCGAAAAGAGAAGACAACATTCCTGTACCCAGGGCAATCTCTTGATGTACATCTCGGTTGTTGGAATGGGAGATAAACAGCGTTTATGGTGGTTTAATTATAAGTGGTTCTGAAAGTAAAAAGACTCTTTTATATGGGGTGCCCCGGTTGTGTCAGCCAGAGTGGGGCTATCATTGATCCTTTTTGCATTGTTATCAAATATTTTACTCAACTATTAAATTGTAAATGCATCTATAATAAAAGCGTCAGGATCTCTATGCCAAGAAATGTATCTTGCACATTTTTAAGTCAGCCTCCTTGTGAATAAATCAGTTTCTGGTTTTCCAAAAGTTTGGCATCATTATAGTTCCCACTCAATTTCTGGATGGACGCAACGTGGTTCTTTGTCTGCGACATAATTGTCTGCTGAACTGATGTACTTGTAAGATGCAAGTTACGGTATACAGTTTCTTGTTTGTTGTAAGGTTTGGGAATTCACCGGCTCCCATGCGGTTTGTGTATGAAATAGCTGAGAATTCTTGAGAATAATTTGAGTATTTTGATAAAACTTTGCAAAAATTTTCCGTCGAGTCCGGGATGCTGCCAATAAAAATAATTATTGTACTAAATAATAGATGTGTCGTTCACGTACTGTGTCCGACCACATAACACTAGAACGTTCCTCTCCACAGGCCGCTCCCCAACCCGTAGTTGAGGCTTCGCTATAGATTTCTATACAAAACTCAGTTTGATGAATATCATTAATATGGTGGGCTAAAAGCCAGAGAAAACCACTAAATACTAGTTAATAATGATGATGGTCAAATATTTGTTCTATTTGTAATCTTTCAAATATTGTCATATTTCCAATTTTTTTTTTGTTTGTTTAGAGCCATCCGTATCGGACGGCGGGTATTCTAAGGTAAGTAACCCCAATAAACAAGCGAATGATATGACCTTACAGCTATAATACAGTTAATATTTGCAATTTATTGACTTCCTTTTTAATTTTCAAAATCTTTTCCTCAGGTAAAGTGTTTTGTAGTTCTGTTCTGAGAATTGATTATGAAACCCAGGAACTTACGAACATTATCAAGTTGACCTCTCAACAGATTTATTATAAGCATATATGAACAGTACTGATAATAATCCTCAAAGCCTTTTGGGAGTATAAGCTATTATTAGATATAATAAAATATCATCAAAATATATTGTGACTACTTGATCTCAGTAAATTGGTCACTGCTTTCATTATTTTGATCCAGACAACGGACGCAGTAGGTAATACGGCCAAAAGGTAATACATTAAATTAATAGTTTTTCTCCAAATTTAAAACGAATATACATGTATATATGTTTTTATTATTATGATTAATGGTAATCAAAATTAAGCATCCCTCAGGTCTAGAGGACTCATAAAACAGATTTTGAAAACAAGCTTTAGTGCTGCTTATAAATCTTAAGTTGAACATGAGAAGTGTCAATAAATCTGTTCAGTTATTTGAAGTTTAGTATGAATCTTGATTTCCCATTATGTTTTCTTATTAAAAATGTAGGAATTAAAAATTGATCTAAGCAAAGTTTGCATTCCGTAATAGCGCTTATTACATGTAAGATCATGGATAGGACGTTCGTATATCAATATTTTCCGACATGGAAAGTATTCGCCTTATACAGGAACGTTTCTCTGTTTTAGTGAACTCGAATGTACCGAAGGAACAATAAAAGTCATTGACTCGAAAGAGGCATCTTATAGGTACCCTTTTATATATGACATTGTAGTAGTATCACTGACCACTAATCATAAAAGTTTGAAAGCCTGCCGGCTTATCTTACCCTGTCTGTCGGTGGTTCCGATCGCGATGTCGCGACGGACGTGACGACCAGTCGTCGACGTCGTACGTCACGTCAGAGTAGGCGTGGTGATTCTTGTAGGCGGGCTCCTTTGTCTTCCGAGTAACTTTTGACCTGTAATTCTGAGAAGAAATAGACCAGTTTCTATGTTCCCCTTATAGCTTATCCTTTGTAGAGGACAGCTTCATAGGAGCGAGTTTCATTTCCGCTCCAGATCTTTTTTTTTTTTTTTTCAGCTAAACCCTAACCAAAGAGAAGTTTATCGAAGTTGATCTCAGATATCTTTCTTCAGCGCATTAAGGAGTAAATTTCTACATACCACAGAATCATGGCTATACACATGAATTTAAGGGTATCCAACAGTATTTGTATAGGCACAGTAATTTTTGGTTCTGACGACATTAGTGTAGTGTCAGCTCCTTAGCTGATATTGCGGTAGCTCTATTGTATGGTTTGTTCTTATCTCTTAAGTGCGGCCTCTGTGGTCGCACCTACCACTTCTCGTATATTTTGCACCTGACCCCGCTATGTGTTGTAGGCGAATAGCCAGATCTAGCTGGATGACACTTTCGCTATAACATTTTGGTTGTGAGGGGTACTCTCCTAGAATCATAGAAAGTTCATTCTCAAGTACTGATAATGTCGACTTCTAGGAGTCGAATCTACGAGTAGGTACTTCAGCGCTGCTGTATCCGGATTGACGACCGTATTAGTCAAATGAAATTCACTGGCGGTATCAGCAACTTTCTAGTTGAAAAACTTAAACATTGGCACCTTTTATGATAAGAAAATACCAAACAGAATATGTTTTCACCTATTCTATTCCCTTAAGATTATCTTTTTTATTTTAATTTTTTAATATTCTTTACAAGTTAGCCCTTGATTACAATCTCACCTGATGGTAAGTGAGGATGCAATCTAAGAGGGCAGCGGGCTAACTTGATAGGAGAAGGATGAAAATCCACACCCCTTTTGGTTTCTAGACGACATCGTACCGGAACGCTAAATCGCTTGGCGGTACGTCTTTTTCGGTAGGGTGCCACAGCCAAAGCCTCCCACCAGCCAAGAATTTATTGCCGTGGGTTAATTAAGACAAGGTGATAGTCCCGGAGACCGCCACGCTATGCTTAATGCCAATGATTAATATCGTGTAGTATGATATTCCCTTAGAATCAATCATGAAAAGAATCATAATTTCAAAATTATTATTTGCGTTAATTACGGTAAAAATGATAGTCCCTAAGACTACCCGCAATGCTATGCAATGCTATTAATAAGACGCAATTATCAAATGTTACATTGATATTTTTTCTCATGTCGTTTATAGAGTGATAATCCCGTAGATTACCCGCGATGTTATATTGCAAACATCCGTTTTTTCAAGTAATAACCCCGTAGGTTAACAATGATGTCTATTGACATAAAAAGATTATGAGGGTATATGAACTTATTTTACCTTCAATGTTTAATGTGTCCTGCAACGCGGACAATGAAGCGGGCGATGATTTGATGAGTTTTTCGATTCTGATGACACTGTTGATGAGGTGGACTATCTTCTTGGAGACTTGGACGACCTTTCTTTGTGTCGTGCGCGCGTCAGTATCTTACCCAATTTCTTAATTTTTCTTGCTATATTATCGTAATCTTCAGATAAAGGAGTTCGTTTTCCCATTTCTAACACTAACAAAGGAAAGTAATCTTTGAACTGTTTGTTTCGTTATACAAAAAAACTGACGCGTAGGCACGTGTAGCCCGGCGAAGCACAGAATGTGTAATGAAGATTACAGATCCGTTAGCAGGGATACCAGTATAAAAAAAAAATCCATCTCAAATATAGTGTGGACTGGCAGCACCGTGTGTTTACTACTGTGTACACTTTGTGGTAATCTAGAGGACAAACCTGTAATAAACCTGTAATAATAAACTATACGGCATAGGAATACGCGGTATACCACACGCATGGTTTAAATCATACTTAGAAAATCGCGAACAATATGTTGAACAATATGTTCAATTGAACACTATGAGCAAAAACGGGACATCAACTACACTAGATCAGACGTAACAAAAATAACTAACTCAATACCCCAAGGAAGCGTTCTTGGGTGTATTTTGTTTTTAATTTATATTAATGACTTGCGGATGAAATATCTTTGACTTTGCGGATGACATATCTTTTTCAAATGACATAAACTTAAATGACAAAATAAATAACCTATTAAATGACATAATTATAGTCTGTTTTTTAATTCCGTAGAATTCTGACATTTCTATTTCAGGTTCCATTTGTCAGTCACTTTTAAAATTTCAGCTGCCACAAACCTTTTTTCTGCAGTTTGTTTCATCAAACCAAACTAAAAATCATTCTTAATATAAAAATTTATTTTACCTAAATTTAGTACTTTAAATAAGCAAAATCTAAACACTTTGAAGTATAATAACAATAATTTATTTTACTGTTTTAGGAAAATATAAACATCATAAGTGATTATAGAAAGTTTTATTTATTAATTAGCATCATCATCAACATCATTATCATCATAGTCATCCTCAATAATAGAAGTATCGTTGACATTGTCAATTAAGTCGTCAATTTGGTGGTGGTGGTCCTCGCCACATGACACTTAACCTGCTAGGCCCAACTCGCAGGTTAAGTGTCACCCGCATAGTTTCCGTTGTCCTAGGAATAAGGAGATGAAATATATGGCCTATAGCTTTCAAACAGTAAAAGAATTTTTCATTCCAAAACTGTGATGGCGGCGATTCTAGTGTTAACAAATAACAGCTGTCAGGTGCCTCTAAAGGATAAAGACATCAATTATTGGTGTTTATAAAGCTATGAAAATTGCATTTGAACATAAATTAAATTGAAATAAAATTTTATATAGTCGAAAATAACATCGCAAATAATACTACATTTTATCAAAACGGTTTGTGAAATCTGCTTTCTACCCTGGTCTAGTTGATGATTTTTTTTCCCACGCCATTTCGATTATCGACTTTAATATTTTGTAAATTGTGTTAGTTAAAATTAAGATAATGTTATATTTATTTATAATTTAATTGAATCTTAGGCCTGTGTAAATTTCATTCTTAGAATCGAAAGAATAAGTTTCGTTTTAGTTCAACTTGTCATCTTTTTTATGGGAACTGTTTTACATATAGAAACACCGGAAACGGAAATTGAATTGTCAGAATTCTACGGAATGACTAAATGGACTATAGATGGATGAATGACCACAATTTAGAAATAAATTTTTATAAGACGAAATAATTCAATTCAGCCATATCAAAAAACAGAATTAGATATCAAATTCTCCTACGATGACATAAATAGGTATAGACATGTGTTGACAGTTTAACTTTTTTAGGTATTGAAATTGATACTCATTTAAATTGGAAAAATCATATACAAAAAAACTACAAATAAACTATCAAAAATATACTGACTTAGAGAATTAAAAAGAACAACTGACGTGAAAACTGCATTAGCTGCGTTTTATGCCTATGGGTATGCGTGGTTAAGGTATGGGGTAATTCTTTGGGGAAATAGCACAAACGCTCAAGATTAATTTATTCTTCAAAAAAAGTGTATACGCATCCTCGTACATATAGGAAAGACGGAATCATGCCAACCGTATTTCAAAAAACTAAAAATATTGACCCTGCTATTTTCGGCCTGCCATCTTGCCATTACGGCATTTTCATGAAAAAAAACAAAAATAAACTTGCTTAATAAACTACACAGTTCGAGCCCATATGTCAATAAAAATTTACAACAACTTACCACACCAATAAACGAAATGAGGAAAAAGATATGCGATTCATAAAGATATTAACGGACTTTCTAGTCGAAAAGTGCTACTACGCGTAAATGACATACATGCATGTTAAAGAAAACTCATAAAAACGATCTCCACTATCACTCACTCGACAACCAAGGCTACGCACAAATAATGTTTTACATTATATATATAAAATGTATAAATTTTATATTATATAATGTAAAACATATGGCATTGCTTGAATGATAATAAATAAAAATAAATAAATAAATGGCTCGTGCTGCGCGTGCAGGAGACGCAGTCGGAGCCCCGCGGGGCTGGCGACGCCGCTGCTGCGCGTCTACAACGAGGACGCCGCGCACTTGACGTGAGTTTTTATCTACTCTTATATTTTATCATTAATTTACATTTTTAGTGTAAACGTATAAGGTATGTAATTATTGTACGTCTGAATAAATACTTTTATACAAATTACTCCCTACAAATACTCGCCGACTTTACTGTACTGTAGACTGTAGACAAGAAACTCTTCGCCAAAGGACAGGATGTGTCTGCATAAGCCCATCGAAAGGTACCTAGTTAATGTAAACCCTCACCTGCCCTTCGTCTTCCTCACCAGACTCTTATGAGTTAATAGCAGTGACGACCCATCTAGGTGGAAAGTATTCGTCAGTACATATAAATGAAGTCCAATCACAAGGTAGCCACTCTGAACTGAGAAGTTCCCTCATCTGTGTTTCAGTTTCATCATCAGATCGACTCCGAACCCTCTAAGTGCTATATTAACCAAATGAATAAAAAATTCAATGAATAAATAACGAACGCACTAGTTGTCCCTACGATATTTAAAAGTTTCTCTCGATTTCCTCAGCATCCCATGATCAGATCCCGACATGATGACAATGGGGCCTCCTCAGGACCATACTCTATCAAACAAAAGATAATTATCGAAAGCAGTCCAGGTGTCTTTGAGTAATCGCGTAATACACATACAAAAAAACGGACAAGTGCGAGTTGAACTCGCGTGGCGAGGGTTCCGAGGGTTGTCATGTTTTTTAAAACTGACCTACGATTTGTGCCTAATTATATAATTTGGGCTTATTATACTTATCAGCCTTAAATTATTATTATAATATTAAAGTATTTAATAAAACTAAACATTACTTTTGTACAGCTCGGTACGCACAATAATGAATGATTTCCCACGTTATGATCGTGAACTAGTTCCCCTGTAGTGTAAAAGCAAAAGCCTATACCTAAGTAGAAAACTAATTTCTGTAATTTTTTTAAATTTTAGATTGCATAATTTCGGAGAGACGGGTTAGAGAGGGAATCGACCAATTTTCGTATATTGTTAAGTTTCGTATATGTTTACAATAATTTGGAAATTGTATTATTATTATAACAGACACATCATCGTGGCAACCGTGCCCAGCGATTCGCCACATGCGCGCGACTTCGTCACCATAACGACGAGGACGAGGACGAGGACGAGGACGACGCTTCGGCCGGCGACGACACACGCAGCCAGCGCGGGCTACTAACCGCGCGCTGCACCCGCCCGGCGCCGGGTAGGCAGTAGGCTGAGTACTGTAGGTAGTGCTCAGCGCCGCACGCGCAGCGCTGCGATTGACGCTCGGACAGCACGAGCCGCAGCGCTGCAAGTGACGCTCGAACAGCACGAGCCGCAGCGCTGCAAGTGACGCTCGAACAGCACGAGCCGCAGCGCTGCAAGTGACGCTCGAACAGCACGAGCCGCAGCGCTGCAAGTGACGCTCGAACAGCACGAGCCGCAGCGCTTGCGAGTGACGCTCGAACAGCACGAGTCGACAGCGCTGCGATTGTTAAATAAGTTGTAATTTTTCGAGACGTTGCAACTTTTTTAAATTGACAAGATCTAATCGCTGTTTCTAAATGTCAAAAAGATTTAAACGTCAAGTCTTTTTCAGTATCTCTCAGTATCACCTCCAAAGCGGTTGTGGGTGTTGTGCTCATGCTGCCTGTTATTGCTAGACATGCTTGCCTCTGGAACTTTTGTAGTTCTTGCTGACTTGTTAGTAGGAGTGTCCTAGGCCACCAGATTACGCAGGCATAGGTCATGGAGCTTCTTACAATTGTTTCGTAGAGCCATTTCACTATGTGAGGTTTAAGGCGCCGTTCTCTTATAAAATGGCATTACGAGGAATAGGTGCATTGAATTCCGGACCGTACAGTTTAAAGTACTTAGTGTAAAACCCTTCAGTGAAAAAAAGGCTCATTGACACGCACGAGATTTTTGAGAAGCCTACACTGCAGCACGTCATCGTCACGGCAAACAAACAAACAAACGAACTAGCTGCGGCTCACGTAGTCGTCGGCACGAGACGAGCGCGGGGCGGTGTGCGCGTGTGGCGCTCACATCCGATCTCATCAACAACACGCTGCTCTTATTGACATACTGCAACCACCGACAGGCGTCCGCGTCGGAGCGGCGCGTGCTGGTGGCGGCCGGCGGCTGCGGCGGCGACGGCGGCGCGGGCGCGCGGCGAGGGCGGGCCACGGCGCTGCTGCTGTGGGCGCTGCCCGGCCGCGCTGCCGCTGCCGCCGCTGCGCGTGGCCGACCGCCTGGCGCAGCGCGTGCGGGAGCGTGCCGAGCGGCGCCGCGCGCCGGCCGCCGAGCCGCCCGCGCCGCCCGACGAGGCCGCCGTGCGCGCGCTGTGCACGCCGCCCGCCGCCGTGTGCCGCCGCTCGACCACCAGATCTTCGGGCTCGTGTTGCATCCCAGGTGCGTCGCACGCGTGGCGTCACGCGCTGCGAGCGAGCTGCGAGCGAGCGTTGGAGTGGACGCCGTCTGTGTGCGCCAGCCGCCGGTGCGTGTGGGCGGCCACGGCGGGCGGCGCGCGCTGCGTGTCGCTGCCGGCGCTGCGCCGCTGCTGCGCCTGCCGCTGGCCGGCCCGCCCGCGCCCGCGCCCGCGCCGCACTACGTGGCGCCCGCCGTCGATGACTGCTACTTCGTCACGTAAGACCAGCCGCAGACGCGAAACTTCACCACCGACCCGTTTACTGTCGGTTTCGACAATCTAAATGTACTACTATACTACATATACTAGCGGAAATAGTTTTACCAATAGAAAGCTACGTTACTTGCGAATGTCAAAGGCTATATTTGATCCCCATATTCACACGGGAACGGAAACTACGTAATTAAAAAACGCGGGGCGTCATGTAGCGAAATTTCTGCGTCTTTTAAGAAATTTTGTATTATCTCCGAAACTATTTAACTAATTAACAATGGGAAAT